>NC_057798.1:131728404-132028404 GCF_018294505.1 Triticum aestivum
AACAGGACCCCATGGTCTGGATGGCTGGATTAACAATAGACGGTGGAGGGGTGCCCATGGAGGGGTGGTTGAACAGGACCCTATGGTGTGGAGGGCTGGATGAACAATACACGGTGGAGGGGTGGTTGAATAGTAGCCGGTGGAGTAGCACGTGGTGGAGGCTGGATGAACAGGAGCCCATGGAGGCTGGATGAACAGGAGCCCGTGGAGGCTGGAGGAGGTCGACGGTAGCCCGTGGAGGCTGGAGGAGGTCGACGGTGGAGATGAACAATATCCCTTGGAGTCCTATTTTGCGGTACGCCACACCCCTCCCGATGAACAGGACCCCTATTTCGACCGTAGGACATCCGTTTCATCCGTTTTGCAGTACGCCACACCCCTCCCAATCAACAGGACCCCTGTTTCGATCGTAGGAGGTCCGTTTCGTTCGTTTTGCGGTACGCCACGCCCCTCCCGTTCAATAGGACCCCCGTTTCGACCGTAGGTGGTCCGTTTCATCTGTTTTGCGGTACGCCACACCCCTCCCGATCAACAGGACCCCTGTTTCAACCATAGGAGGTCTGTTTCCTCCGTTTTGTTGTACGCCAGACCCCTCCCGATGAAAAAGATCCTGTGTCGAACGTGGCCGGTCGAACACAAGGATGTCTCCTCCGTTCTGCGGTACGCCAGGCCTCGTTTCCAATCGCTTGTTCCGTCCAAGCCCTCTCGATGAACACGACCACGCATTCCGTTCCGACCAAGGCGGTTGGCTCCCATGCGTTCTGTTGCCTCCCGATGAACACGACGCATTCCGTTGCCTCCCCATGAACACGACGCATTCCGTTGCCTACCCATGAACATGACGCATTCCGTTGCCTACCCATGAGCACGACACATTCCGTTGCCTCCCCATGAACACGACAACGATGGTGTTTCTCCGTCCCGACCCAGCCATGTACACGAGCCCTGGCCGAACATATGCGTGAGTAGGCATTCGAGACCCCGCCCGTATGTACACATATGTGGCTGTATTTTCTTTCTTGGACCCTGGCCACTGTACATACGTGTACATGCTACGTGCGCGGCTCTACTATGACACATGCGTGCCTCTACTACGACACGTGCGCGCCTCTACATCCAGTAGTATATATGTACGTACACGTTCGCGACTAGAATGACAACGCTATGTACGCTTTGACCAGGTGGGTCCCGACTGCCAGGCACTTCCTTGTGTGCGAAGATGTAGCTGGTGGGTCCCAGCACTCAGGGGGGCGAATCATTTTTTTTGCCCGGACGCACTTCCTTGAGTGTGAAGGTGTAGCTGGTGCGTCCCAGCAGTCAGGGGGAAATGTTTTTTTCGTGAAATACGGTGGCCCGTCCAATGGATCCCCGCTGTTAGGTGGAGGAATAATTATTTTGCGCATAATAAGGAGGCACTTCCTTGCTGCGGCCGTAGACCCAGCTGCCAGCCTCTCCACGTACAGTCCACGTCTGATGGAAGCCGTTCCTTGACCACGTTGACCACGCCACGCCGAGAGCACCAGGGCGGTGGACGACGGCGAGGCCTATGAAGGGGACGCCGCGGAGCCGGGGAAGACGCGGCAGTGGATGCCCACGTGTAGAGGAGTATGAGGGTTCACTGGTTCGCTGCAGTGTGACTCTGCTGTTGCCGCAGAATAACAGGGGGTGTGGGTGAGTAGAGGGATGGCCTGGCTAGCGGTGGGAGTAGTAGGGGGCGGTGAGGCCTCCGCCGCATCGCAACCGGCCACGGGAGGCAGGAGCATGAGGCACGACCAGCGCTGGTTTGGGCGGCCGGAGCAAGAAGACCAGAGGTTGAAGAAGCACTACGGCCGTTGGATGGACATCGTACGGTCACTGGAGCTAGAATCGTGCATATTGACTAAGTTGACAAAGCCCTCCGTCCCCGTCAACTTAGTAGGCCCACAAGTCAGCCTGCCACTATACTAGGTCCCAGCTAACAGGGGGAGTATTCATTTTTTTGTGCATAATAAGGAGGCACTTTCTTGCGTGCGAAGATATAGCTGGTGGGTCCGAGCTGTCAGCTGAGGTAACATTTTTTTCACGAAATACAGAGGCCCTTTTGGTGGGTCCCTGATGTCAGGTAGGGGAATCATTATTTTGCGTGTAATAAGGAGGCATTTCCTTGCATGCGGCCATGGACCCAGTTGTCGTCCTCTCCACGTACAGTCCACTTCAGATGCATGTTGGTCGTTGACCATGTTGACATTGCCACGCCAAGAGAACCAGGGCGGTGGATGTCAGCGAGGCCTAGGAAGGGAACGACACGGAGGCAGGGAAGACTCGGCAGTTGTTTCCCACGCGGAGGGGAGTACAACTATAGGAGGGTTTACTGGTTCGTCTGCCATCGCCGGAGAATAATAGTAGGTGTGGGTGAGTAGAGGGATGGCTAGGCCAGCGATGGGAGTACGATGGGGCAGTGAGGTCTGCGCGGCAGCACAGCCGGCCGCGGGGAGGAGGGAGCAGGCAGTCACGCCGGCGCTTGTTTGAGCGGCTGGAGCGGGAAGAGGAGAGATTGAAGAAGCACGGCCGTTGGATGGCCATCCAACAGTCACTGCTTGTGTGTCAACCTTTTTTTAGGAAAGCCTCAAATCTGAGGAAAACAGCATACAACCCATCTGCCATTATTTCTAATAACTTACAGCCCATTTGCTAATTATTAAGGTTTTTTTGGAGCACATATTCTTTTTGTTAGCATTACAGCCCATATTGTGGCAACGGTTAAAAAATTATACGAAATTTTGCATATTTCGGCGCGGTCCAAACTGTTTTTATCCCAAAATTTCGACTCACATTCAAATTGAATTTAAAAATAAATGTTTATCAATATAAAATCCAACAAATTCTCCACGCATAAAAATTAATGTAATTTAAAAAGATATTTGATACTAATTGTCGGTTTGATGTGTTTTAAAAATGTACAGCCCATTTCTCATTACTGATGGGCCATTTTCTCGGCCAGCCGAATGAAAGCTCTTCTCGTCTTGAAAGATTTGCAGCCCAACAGGCCTGACAAAGCGACTTACTTGGCAAATCACAAAAAAACTGGGTTGTGGCCATGGACCCAGCTGTTAGCCTCTCCACGTACAGTACTCTTCCGATGGAAGTCGGTCGTTGACCACATTGACCACGCCGCGCCGACAGCACCACGGCGATGAACGACGGCGAGGCCTAGGAAGGGGACAACGCAGAGCCGGGGAAGATGCGGCAGTGGATGCCCACGTGGAGAGGAGTACGAGGGTTCACTGGTTCGGCTGCGGTGTGAGGCTGTCGTCGTTGCAGAATAACAGGGGGTGTGGGTGAGTGGAGGGATGGCCTGGCCAGCGGTGCGAGTAGTATGGGGACGGTGACGCCTCCATGGCAGCACAGCCGGCCACGGGAGGCAGGAGCATGCTGCACGACCGATGCTGCTTTGGGCGGCTGGGGCAAGAAGACCAGAGGTTGAAGAAGTACTACGGCCGTTGGATGGACATCGTTAACCACGCCGCGCTGAGAGCACCAGGGCGGTGGACGACGGTGAGGCCTACGCAAGGAACGATATGGAGCTGGGGAAGACACGACAGTGGCTGTCCACGCGGTGGAGAGTACGAGGGTTGACTGATTCGGCTGCCGTCACCAGAAAATAACAGGAGGTGTGGGTGAGTAGAGGGATAGACAGGCCAGGGAGTGCGAGTATGATGGGGCCGTGAGGCCTACCCGGCAGCACTGCCGTCCATGGGAGGCGGGAGCAGGCGGTTCCAACGGTGCTGGTCTGGGCGGCTGGGGCAGGAAGATCAGAGACTGAAGAAGCACAATTGCAGTTAGATTGACATCTAACGGTATAACGCTGGTAGAGTCGATTGTTGACTAAGTTTCTTTTTTGAGAAACCTTATGTACGCATGAACTTAGTAGGCCCACAAGTCAGCCTCCAAATCTGTGGCAGACAACATAAAGCCCATTTGCTATTTTTTATAATTTGCAGCCCATTTGCTAATTCTTAAGTAATTTATTACAGCCCATTTTCTGCCCAGGACCACGGTAAAAAGTTCAACCTTATTTTGCATATTTCGGTGGAGTCCGAACTGTTGTAATCACGATGATAAACATTTTTTTAAGAACTTATTGATTTGCCAAAAAAATCTTTTTGTTTTTGTAAGCAAATAAGACGTGGGACAATTGAGTTGGTTTAAGGGAAAACCAGTGGTAAAAAAATCAGCGCTGGGTGGGAAAAAACAACAAAAATAAGGATGTAAATATGAAAAGGGATTTTTTTGTGTTTTCAATATAATGATACGTGTATATGAACTAGTAAAAGTATAGGTAGAGATTAGAAAACAGATGTAGGACATGCGTTTCAAGAGGAAATAGAACTGGGTTGTGTGTTTGATTCAGTAAAAAAAACTGCGTGCGGATGTTGTAAGACAAAATATAACTAATGCTGGCGGGCCAGAGGCCAATAGATACCTGCTGGATCTTTGTGCCCCATTGTCGTTTTGTGCTGGGCCTGTTAAAAACAAAACCAACCCTAGGCAGTCTACAGCCCAGTTGAAACTTGCTCGACCTGAAAAAACAATATACGTGCTCAATAAATGAGGGAATTCTGCAAGTACAGACTGATAACTGGGATGCAACACGGATATTGTTTTTTTATCGTGATAATAAGTGCATGCACTTGTTTTGAAATAATTGGAGAACTGGGAATTCAAACGGCGGGTGCTTATGCTACCCATCAAATAAAAATCAGGTGCCTGAAAATTCGTTTCGAAACAAATGATTCAGCTTTATATCCACGTCGACCCTCGGCATGATGGTTGGAAGAAAATGCAAGTTCATACCAAAAGATTGTTAACAACAATACCAACTTGCGGATGACAAGGTTGTACAACTACCAATACCAAACTAACTTATAATCTTTTTACTCCTGGCCCTAGTGTTCGTGTGGTAGAAAATCTTGTAGAGGACCAGCTCCCGCTCCTTCTCTTGCTCCAGGTCCCTGAGGTGGTACTAGTGCATCACCCAATTGTCCTCTGCTGGTCGAAGTTCTTGTTGGTGTGTAGCACCAGAACCATTTTTGCTGCCCGTCTGCCGGCCATTGACCATCACCGGCAAGGTATTGCCGGTCTTGGTCCACATCGCGTGCATGCCGCACTCCGACTGTATCTTGCAATGCGTCCACGTGCCCCTTTTGAAAGCCCTGGAATTGCACTGGAAGAAATGCTTCCTTAGGCCACTCAGTGTGATACCTGCAGTATTGTGGAATACAGGTTTTAGTGTACCTACTTGGCATTTTCATAACATCTTTGGCATGTTGCAGTCACTTGTTTCACTTTTTATTAACTGCCAAATTGTAATTGCTTAACCAGGTCTGCGTCTAAAAAGAAAAATAGAGCTATAAACAAAGGAATATGTTTGTGCAAGTAGACGGCCGATCGGTGTCTTACCTGGAAGTTTCTCGGGTTGGGTGTAGCATATGTCGTGCTCGCTGTCGATGGTTGGTATGAATAAATCGATGAGAGACTGAAATCTCGGGTTGTCAGCACTCACTTTGGCCTCAAGGTGCTTAATCAGCTGCTAATCCATGGGATCAAACTTGACGCCAGCCGGCAGCACCAGCCAATCCTTCTTCGACTTGCATCAGTAATTCCAGTTATATGGTACTCAATGTATGATCAATCAACTTTTTTAAGTGAATGGTGAAATATTTCGACAGATAAGTGGTACTCCAAATCTGAAGTCCAGAATACCTGAACACGCCGCCAGGATTCTTGTGTCACCTCACGTGCAGCGCGTTGTTGCGTCAATTCAATGTCTGAACATCATGAATAATTTGACCGACATATACTAGTACTGCTACTGTACTACTTACTAGTCGTATTTAGTGTCACAATTTATACATAGGTTTAACTAACAAGTACGCACTTGAAGCCTAACCGATATATATATATATATATATATATATATATATATATATCACGTCCCTAGCCTTGCTATGCTCTTGGACTAGTTGGTTGTTGCTTCATGTTTAGATTTCTCTTAAACCTGAAATGGGGATCAACAAACCCCAGCACCCCCCCCTTGAAAATACCAGGTTCAACTGAAAAACATTTCAATGAACCCAAAATGCCCTTCACAAAAGTTCATCATTTTTGAATTGGTCTAGAACCTCTCCCAAAAATGGTGCACATTTTTCTAGGCCATTCTGGATTTTTGAATTAAATCATATGGTATTTGCATTTGGGCATTTAATTGCTAAATAATATTTTAAATGCTCAAATAATCACAAACTGAAATGTTTGCTGTTGGAAATATTCCAAACAGTGACTGAGGGAGTCCCGGATTAGGGGGTGTCCGGATAGCCGGACTACCATCATCGGCGGAACTATCATCGGCCGGACTATCATCATCGAACGGACTCCAAGACTATGAAGATACAAGATTGAAGACTTCGCCCCGTGTCCGGATGGGACTTTCCTTGGCGTGGAAGGCAAGCTTGGCGATACAGATACGTAGATCTCCTACCATTGTAACCGACTCTATGTAACCCTAGCCATCTCCGGTGTCTATATAAACCGGATGGCTCTAGTCCGTAGAACAACAACAACAACAACCATTACAATCATACAATAGGCTAGCTTCTAGGGTTTAGCCTCCTTGATCTCGTGGTAGATCCACTCTTGTACACATCCACAATATCAATATCAATCAAGCAGGACGTAGGGTTTTACCTCCATCAAGAGGGCCCGAACCTGGGTAAAACATCGTGTCCCTTGTCTCCTGTTACCATCCTCCTAGACGCATAGTTCGGGACACCCTACCCGAGATCCGCCGGTTTTGACACCGACATTGGTGCTTTCATTGAGAGTTCCTCTGTGCCGTCACCGATAGGAAGGATGCCTCCTCCCGTCTTCAAGGATGGTATTTTCGCCAAAGGAGCCTTGGCCGTCGGCCAAACTATCCGGCTAGGTGGTTTTCTTATGACCGCCTGTCTGGCTACAGCTTCGACAATGACCTCTCAAGTCGTCAAAAGCAATCTTCACGTCATCTTGGAATTCGCCGACCGGCTGGATCCAATAGAGCTCTCGTCCGTAAACGAGCTCTTGCATCGCATCGCCGCCCTGGGAGTCGCTACAGACTACAGTCAGATTGGGCTTAAAACCGATCCGAGAGAGATTAACTCCCCCCAGGTCACCCACCACGTTGCAGTGGTAGAGGAACAATGCGGCGACTCTTCTCCTGTATTGAAAACTAGTCATGTCCGGGCTCCCGAACCCCCCATGTCGGATTCCCGCGGAGGGACGGACTTCGATCAAGCACTGAACTTAAAGTCAGGCATCGGACCAGACTCGTTGGACAACGTCCAGCAATCCAAGCTTACAAATTTGGAAACTTCTCGGCCCTCGAGCCTTGAGATGGTTAGGGTCCCCGACTTAATTCCACCCACCCACCCAGACATATGCGATCTATCTCTAATTCAGCAAGAGCCCGCTGAGACAGTACATCACTACTGGGCCAGATTCCTCCTGATTATGGACAGGATAAAGGACTGCCGAGAGGAAAACGCAATCTCAATTTTTTGCAATAATTGCACGGACGAGGGAATCTTGAACGCCATCAGCCGTCGTGAAATTACACGCTTCGCCGACCTGGCGTCCATAGTACGAAAGTACTGTGCGATGGAGAGTTTTCAGACAACCGAAAATAAGTTTTGGGATAATCCGGCCCCGAATACAACCCTAGTCCGCAACAAAAGGGTGCATTACACTCAGTCACCAGATACACAAATCAAAAAGCAAATACCCCATAGAGGGCACGAAACCGTACTGGAGGGATGGCTTAGCGGACCCTGTAAAATTCATAGTACAGAAGGCGCAGTCCCAACACATAGCCTTCGAGCATGTTGGATATTACGGAAGGTGGCCAAAAGTGGAGAGGAGCTTCTAGCCCCGGAAAACCACTCCAACAATATTGGTACGGTATCAACAGTCTTCGAGACTTTCGCATCAAACAATATGCGGAAACGAACAATCCGCAGCCTTGCCGAAGTCTACCAAGTAGCAACAACTAATCCATGGAGTGACATAGCCATCACCTTCAATGCCAGCGACGAACCTAAATTCCGAACAGCCCGAGCTCCAGCCGCACTGGTACTTAGTCCAATAGTGGACGGCTTTCGACTTACAAAGGTCCTCATGGATGGCGGCAGCGGATTAAACCTCGTCTACGAGGAAACCCTTCAAAAATGGAAATAGACTGGAGCCGCATTGAGCGAAGCAGCCCAACCTTTAGAGGAATAATCCCTCGCCGGGAGGCGCGCTGCACAGGAAAAATCACACTTGATGTGGTATTCGGCTCGCCCAACAATTACAGATCCGAAGAAGTCACGTTCCAAGTGGCCCCGTTCAACAGCGGATATCACGCTATATTAGGACGAGAGGCATTCACAATTTTTCAAGCCGTACCCCATTACGGGTACATGAAGCTCAAAATGCCTGGGCCCGGCGGAATAATCACTCTCGTTAGTGATTCGGACATAGCACTCCGCGCCGAAAACAAGACAGCCGCATTAGCCTTAGAGGCACTATCCGAAGCCCTAGCGGCAGAGGAACTCACCGCGCTGCGCTCTATGGTGAATAGGCACTCGATAAGAGATCCAAGTCCACCTCCTTTAAACCAGCAGATGAAATAGTAAAATTCCAGGTCCACCCAACGGACCCGACAAAGACGGCCTCCATCGGGGCACAATTGAACCCTGATGTAGACGCCGCACTGCGAGAATTCCTTCGGGAAAATTGGGACATTTTTGCCTGGCACCCTTCGGATATGCCCGGAATCCCACGCAGATTGGCAGAACACAGCCTAAACATCCTAAAAGGATTCAAGCCAGTCAAACAGGCACTTCGACGATTTTCCGAACCCAAAAGACAGGCAATGGGAGAAGAGCTAGCCAAACTATTGGAAGCTGGATTCATCAGAGACATCAAACATCCGGATTGGCTAGCAAACCTGGTAATGGTACCAAAGAAGGACAAATCCTGGCGCCTAGGTGTCGATTTCAAAGACCTAAATAAAGCCTGCCCAAAGGATCCCTTCCCCCTCCCCCGCATCGACCAAATCATCGATGCCACTGCAGGGCACGATTCATTGTCCTTCCTGGACGCATACTCCGGCTATCATCAAATCAAGATGGCAGAAGCGGATCAAGCCGCAACGGCATTCATTACTCCATATGGACCATTCTGCTTCAACACGATGCCCTTCGGACATAAAAATGCCGGCGCAACATATCTGGCTACCCAGATCAGCAAAATAGTAGAGGCATACGTTGACGACGTAGTCGTCAAAACTAAACACGTCGAAACTCTAGTAGACGACTTGAGGCTCATATTCGACAACCTCAGAGCATATGACATCAAGCTGAATCCGGAAAAATGCGTTTTCGGCGTACCAGTTGGAAAGCTGCTGGGTTTCATCGTATTCGGTAGAGCAATTGAAGCAAACCCAGCCAAGATCCGAGCTCTGTCACAGCTAGATATCCCAAAAGACCTCAAGCAAATACAAAATTGACTGGATGTGTGGCGGCTCTAAGCCGCTTTATCTCTCGTCTAGGAGAAAAGGCATTGCCCCTCTATCGCCTTCTTAGGCGCACCGAACACTTCGAGTGGACGGATGCTGCCACCGCCGGACTCGAAGAAATAAAGGCCATATTGGCAAAAAATCCGGTCCTGGCTGCGCCCAACCTGGGCGAACCAATGTTGTTATACATCGTAGCAACGCGTCAAGTTGTAAGCGCGGTACTCGTCGTCGAATGAGAGACAGAAGGGCATAAATTCCCTCTTCAAAAACCAGTATACTATGTATCCACTGTGTTAACCCCCTGCAAGTCCCGTTACCCGCAATATCAGAAGATAGCATACGTGGTGTTCATGGCATCACAGAAGCTCTGACACTACTTTCAAGAGTGTTCGATAACAGTGGCCTCTGAAGTACCACTTAACGACATTATAAACAACTGTGACGCGACGGGCAGGATTGCAAAATGGGCCATTGAGCTCTTACCATTTGATATAACTTACAAACCTCGGCGAGCTATAAAGTCACAAGTTTTGGCTGACTTTGTCGCTGAATGGACCGAAGCCGAACTCCCTAAAGAGTACGACTCATACTCCAATTGGATTATGCACTTCGACGGCTCTAAAATGTTTGCCGGATTGGGGCTGGCGTCGTATTGACGTCCCCGACCGGGGACACAGTCCAATACGTACTTCAGATAATGTACACGGACTCCAACAACGCAGCCGAATACGAGGCCCTTTTACATGGTCTCCGGATGGCAATCTCCATGGGCATTCAACGCCTAGAGGTGCGCGGGGATTCAAACCTCGCAATATCTCAAATAAATGGAGACTTTGATGCCAAAGATCCGAAAATGGCAGCATATCGCAATGCTGTCCTAAAAATGTCAGCCCGGTTTGAAGGACTTGAATTCAATCACGTAGCCCGGGATAATAACTAAGCAGCCGACGTACTGGCACGCATCAGCGCAAAACGCGATGCTGTCCCTCCTAATACCTTCTTGGAACGGCTCTTCAAGCCATCCGTACTATGGGAAGAGGAGTCCGGAAATAACAAACCGGAACAAGCCGCACCAACCGGCGATTCAGCCGATGACATAACACCTTCAGCCCACGACGTAATGGCAATAATTGCCCCGTGGACAGAACCATTCCTCACCTACTTGCTTAGGCAGGAACTCCCCGAAGACCATAATGAGGCCCACTGCGTAGTCCAGCGATCTAAAGCCTACAAGGTCCATGAGGGAGAACTCTATAAGAAAAGCACAACCGGAGTCCTTCAAAGGTGTACCTCTGAAGAGGAAGGGTGAGACCTTCTGGCTGAAATTCACGCCGGATTAGGTGGACACCACGCTGCAGCCCGGGCCCTTGTAGGAAAGGCATTCCGTACAGGATTTTATTGGCCGACGGCCCGGGCAGATGCTCAGGACTTAGTCCAAAGATGCGTCGGTTGTCAGCTCTTTGCTAATCAGAGCCATATGCCACCCACCGCCCTCAAAACTATACCCATTACCTGGCCGTTCGCGGTCTGGGGGCTTGACATGGTTGGACCACTTAAAGGGGGAACCCACAAGCAAAGATACCTATTGGTCATGGTGGATAAATTCACCAAATGGATAGAGGCCAAGACAGTTAAAACGGCAGAGTCCAGACTAGTGATAGACTTCATATCCGGGGTAGTACACCTTTACGGTGTCCCCCACAGCATCATCACCGATAACGGCACGAACTTCACGGTCGACAAGGTTAAATCATGGTGCAAAAATATGGGCATCAAGCTCGATTACGCTTCAGTCTATCACCCTCAAACCAACGGTCAAGTGGAACGAGCAAATGGTCTAATAATGAGCGGCATCAAACCCAGACTAGTGCGGTCCCTTACGAAATCTGACACGCACTGGGTAGAGGAGCTCGACTCCGTACTCTGGGGGCTGCGGACAACGCCTAATCGTACTACCAGATTCACACCATTTTTATGTATACGGCGCAGAAGCAGTTTTGCCCTGCGACATCATTCATGACTCACCTCGAGTGCGCATGTACGAAGAAAGACAAGCCGAGTTGGATCGGTAGGACAGCTTGGATGCATTGGAGGAAGAACGCGACGTCGCCAAGGCTCGTTCCGCATTTTATCAGCAACAGGCTAGAAGATACCTAAGCAGAGAAGTACGGGCCAAGACTTACAACGTTGGCGAACTAGTTCTACGCCTGCCAGACAAGAAAAAGGACAAGCTCAAGCTCAAATGGGAAGGCCCCTTCATCATCGATCAAGTCCTGACCGGCCGAGCGTACCGTCTACGAAATGCATCGGATAACCGACTCGAGCCGAACCCATGGAACGCAGCCCGCCTCCGAAGATTCTATGCCTAGCGCCGGACTAAGAGTTCGTCCCTTTTCCCCCCATCCAATTTTTTTTTACTTCAGCTACCTTTTGTTTATCTTTTTCTTCTCAGCCCTATTCATCAAAGTCTTAAAGGGCCTACTTGCGCAACATTCGCGCGCAATTGATGTGCTATCCGCACTCATTATACCTGGGGGCTTCTTTACCAGAAGCTTAATTATAAGGGCTTCATGCCCAGCACATGTGTCAAGCCTCCACATGTACCTTTTATTCACCATTATATGCATCGATATGACTTAAGTTTTGGCCACGCTGGGTTGCCTGGCTCCTGTGCTTACCCCTACGTTCCCGATTGTTCGGCTACGAGGTAAAGGGCGCACCTCTGCGATTGTTACTGCCAGGTCAGCCGGATGTGTACCTCAAACTGGGTGAAGCCGAAAGCTAGCGTTCTTAAGGGAATATTCGGTCGGTGACCTAAAAGATGATTTTTTATCCACTTATTTATCTGCCCCCAGATGTTTTTCTGCTTTTTTCGCAGTCCGGACATGCACTTTAGGGCATTCCACCCCAAGAGGAAAGGAACCCTTAACGGAACTATTCTCCCTAGAAGATGTTTCTTACTACCCATGTAATATAACATAACTAGTTGGGCACTTGTCTGATAAAGCACTAATGACCCCTACGCCTGGTCTCCATGCATACCCTGGTTGTTTCATAACCAAGAAGGTATTCGGACACACTCCGGACTCTAGGGTCCCGAGGTCGAAGCGAAAAGGTCGGCAAAGACAAACGATCTACAATCCGGCTAGAAGGCATTTTATATGTCATTTTATAATACATTGTCAACTCAACTGATTGTATTCTTCCTCAATCCCGTCTAACAGGTTGTCTAATTTACAGTCCTGTTGGGAAAATTTAGCGGCCAACTCTACTTGGATGTATACTAAACTCACAGGGATCTCCGTCCCATCGGGCCCCACAGGTCCGACTTCGGCCATGTGGTTGGGATCCGCCTTCTTGTACCGCGTCTTCACCATGGCCCAGGCCTCCCTGGCACCTTGGCGGCAGGCCGAAATCTTTCATAAATGGAAGTGCTGCCGCACTCCCTACAGCTTCTCCGCAAGCTCCCCAAGGCCCTCGGGCAAGGAGAAGGCTGGCCATAAAGCCTGGATGACGCTGCTCATTGCCTGCCGAACTCGTTCAATTAGTTGCAACAATTCGGGAAGTTGATCACCCGTTGATACTGGCATCTCCTCCGTAGGGCGACCTGTGAGCATACCTGCAGACATGTTCTGTCAAATTGACTTCCTCGCCGAACTCTTCTTTTCAAACGAGTTCGCTCAAGCACTTACTATAGATGCCGCGACGAAGCCGCTGATTCTCCTTAACGGAGCCCAACAGCTCGGCCCGAACGCCTTTCAGCTCTTCTCCAAGCTGGGCATGGGCATCCTGGAGCTTGTTCCTTTCATGCTGCACCTTATGCAGCACCCTCTCGCCGGCCTTTAGTTGGCGCAGAAGTTCTTGCCTGTCCGGATCTTGTCCGGCAGCACCTGCAACATCATTTTTTAGACTTGCGCAAAGGCCAAACGCTACTTATCTTTCTAAAATAATGCATTACCAGGAGAGGTCCCTACGTTTCCTCCTGCGCCAGAGAGTGCGGCCTCAAGTTGGGCCTTGCGCTCTTGCAGCTCCTGAGACAGTTGGGTATTCTTCTCTGTAAGATCCTACGTTTCATATGATCCTTAAATCAGTTAATATAACTATTTTAAGTCTCGGGGGCTACTGGCAGATATAACTATTAAATTCTCTTACCTGTATGTCTTTTACATACTGCTCCATGGCTCTGGTAAAACCATCTTGAGCAGCACGAAGGTGCGCGTCCCCCGTGTTAAAGGCATTCAACGCCTCGGGGGAGAAGCACGTGTCACGAAATACTGTCCGGCGGCGCCTGTGATTCAGGGCACTCTCCACCTTAGACTTGGTGGCGGACAGTCTGTCGGCATCCTCCGTCGGAGGAACGTCCGGCTCGCGCCTTGCGCTCGCCTCCCCCTCCAGACCAGGTGCTGGAGCCTGGCTGGTAGAGGTTGGATTGGCCACCTCCACGCCCGCAGTCCGGTGGACGCTTTTTTCCCTACAAAAGTCATGAGCAGTCAAACGCTTCCTAGGAACGTTGCTCTAAATAATGAATTGTGAGCTACACCTTTACGGCGACATTTCAGTCCGCGCCGCGCTCCTCTTCCGCCTACTGGTCCGGACTGGCCCTTGTTTGCCAGCCACCGCGGGCTCGGCTTCACGCCCTAGGGGCGCCTCCTGCTCAGCGCCATCGTATACGGTGGTCAGAAGTAAGCAAGGAAGGAATGACGGTGTTAGGACTTCGGTCGCAATCACCTGGGAAGCCGGATATAGTCCGGGATAGTCGGCCGTGATGGCGACTAAAGCATTGTCCATGCTGAACTGGTGGAACACCCCGTCGATTAGCTCCACCATTATGTCCGGATCCTCTTTGGAGGCCAGATCCCGGGATCTCTCTGGATCCTCGGGTTGCGGAGCTGGACTTAGCATGTCCTCCATGATCCGGCGCAGCTCCTGCGTCGAAAGAAGAACACAATATAAGAAACTTAAGTTTCAAAAAGCATGGGTCGGGCACGCAGAGTGTTCGCTTACCCAAGGCCGGGGATTATTCATGGAGAACCCATTTAACAGGTTCGTCCGAAGGAAATCCTCCTTCTCCCCCTTATACAGGCCCGACAGGATCGTCACCAGATCTTTGACCGAATCCGGCCCTTTGTGGCCATGACGGGTGGCATCATCCTCCCCGTTGAAATACCACATGGGGTGGCCCCTGTATTGTAGTGGCTGCACCCCCCGCATAATGCATGTCGCCATGACTCCAATCATGGTCAACCCGGCATGGGCGAGTAACCTTATTCGGCCCATCAAATAATGGAGGCTCTTGTCTTCCTCCAGTTGGGGGCTCTGCGGACGCCAACTAAGGCGTTTCTTCAGAGGAGCATTGCTGAACTCCGGGAGGCCGATCCGAACAGGGTCCGGCAGCGGAGCGTCTTCTATATAAAACCATTCCGAAGGCCAGTCTTCGGACGCCTTCTTAGGGGTTCCGGATGGATATCCGATCCCGGCAATGCGCCATACTTCGGCGCCGCCCATTTGATATATGGACCCCTTGTGAGAACGGGGTACAAGGAAGAACAACCTCTTCCACAACGCGAAATGGGGCTCGACGCCCAAGAATAGCTCGCAAAGAGCTACGTAACCCGCAATATGCAGGATTGAGGCGGGCGTGAGGTGATGAAGCTGGAGTCCGTAGAACTCCAGGAGCCCGCGGAGGAATGGATGTACAGGAAATCCGAGCCCCCTTATCAGATAGGGGACGAAGCATACCCGCTCCCCTTTGTTGGGATTTGGGGTAACCTCCGCTTGCTTCCCACCTTTGTAGGTGGCCAGCCCGGCTCGAACCGGAACCATGAAGGCCGGAGGGAGATATCCCCCCACTTGGAGCTTCACCAGCTCGTTGTGCGGAACAGAGCATCTCCTCCAATCTCCTGGCAAAGGGCTGGGAGCGCGAGAAGAGGAGCCGCGTTGACGGTCCATGATGGAATGGACTCTTGGTCGAAAGCGCTCCGATGAGTATTTGCGGGAGGAAGATGGTGATTTGGATCTGGATTCTTGCCTCCCTTATAGGCAGTTTATTCGCACAACTAGGGGGTAAAACATAAAAGACACCCTGGCTTTTCACATTCGCGTGGCGCGTGGAAGAAGTCCATTATTGGGCGTTGAAGCCAAGACGCGCAACATTGATGAGGAAGCCGGACACTGTTCGGCAGGTACGTGGAACTTGAAGGAGAACCCGCCTTGCAACGCCGAAGACTACACACATGCTGGACTTATCGTCATTGAAGCCTGGTTCGGGGGCTACTGAGGGAGTCCCGGATTAGGGGGTGTCTGGATAGCCGGACTACCATCATCGGCCGAACTATCATCGGTCGGACTATCATCATCGACCGGACTCCAAGACTATGAAGATACAAGATTGAAGACTTCGCCCCGTGTCCGGATGGGACTTTCCTTGGCGTGGAAGGCAAGCTTGGCGATACGGATACGTAGATCTCCTACCATTGTAACCGACTCTATGTAACCCTAGCCCTCTCCGGTGTCTATATAAACTGGATGGCTCTAGTTCGTAGAACAACAACAACAACAACCATTACAATCATACCATAGGCTAGCTTCTAGGGTTTAGCCTCCTTGATCTCGTGGTAGATCCACTCTTGTAAACATCCACAATATCAATATCAATCAAGCAGGACGTAGGGTTTTACCTCCATCAAGAGGGCCCGAACTTGGGTAAAACATCATGTCCCTTGTCTCTTGTTACCATCCTCCTAGACGCACAGTTTGGGACCCCCTACCCGAGATCCGCCGGTTTTGACACCGACAGTGACATTGAGCAGTTTCATGATTTTTGGAAATGCCCTGGCATTTTTATTAAAGCCACACACAATTACAGAAAATAGAAAATGGAAATAAAAGGAGAGAGAGAGGTTACCTGTGCAGTTACCTGGCAGCCCACTTACCTGGCCTTACCTGGCTGGCCCAGGTCCTGCGCAGCGCAGCTGGCAGCCCAGCCAACAGGCCCAGCCCACCAGGGGCAGCACTGTCTTCTTCCTCTTGCCAGGAGGAGAAGCAGCTGCGTGCCCGACGCATGCCGCGCCACCTCCAGGCTGCCTGCCTGTACCTCGACTCCCCTGAAGACGCCACGCGGCCGCCCAGAGCCGTCTAGCCCTTCCTCTCTTCCCCTGGAGCTCTTTCCCCCTCCTCTGTTCTCTCTCTCATACGCACCCAAGAGCGACCGCCGCCGCCGTTCGCCGCCACCGTGCCCAGAGCCACCTCCTCACCCTTCCGCCATGCCCAAAGGCTCCGCCTCGACGCCACGGAGCTCCAAGACGAAGCACGCGCCCACGGGACGCCCGAAGTGACTCCATCATCTTCATCTTTGCCGTCGGCCGCCGGAGGTCCCCCTTGCCGCCCTGACTGCTCTGGACCATCTCCGAGCTCGCCGACCTCCTCGTCCGACTCGCCGTGAGCCTCTGACCCCTTCCATCCCTCTCTTCTTCCCCGTAGGCCGCCGTAGTCACCGGACCGCCTACGCCCGAACCCGCTGCCGCACGCGCTCGTCGCCGGTGATACTCCGGTGACCATTTGGTCCCGGCCATGCGCCCATCGTACTCACCGCATCACGTAGACGCTGTAGGTGCTAATCGCACATCGCCACGGCCACCGCGATCGCGTCCCCGCTCGCGCCCGAACTCCCGCGGCCGCAACCGAGCTTGCCGCTGTCGGCTCAGGCCACCCCAGCTCCTCCCGTTCGCTCCATTAGATGCTCCGCATTGCCAGCTAGCCGTAGCCGCAAACCACGAGTAAAACGGTGCCCTGTAGAGCATTCCCGAGCCACCCCGTCGTCCCTGTCGTCGCCGGCGACGAGCCGTGGACCAGGTCCGACGGGTTTGACCCCATTTGACCGGGGTTTGACTTTCCCCTGACCCACTGACGTGTGGGCCAGGCCCCTGCTTAATTAAGTGATAGATTAATTAGCGTTAATTAACTTAGTTAGTTAGGTTAGGCACTAACATGTGGGCCCAGGCCTTAATTAAACTAGATTAGGTTCAGTTTAATTTCAATTAACCCTGTTGGTTAACTATGTCACTGACGTGTGGACCCCACACGTCAGGTTTGACCTGGGCCGACACTGTTGACCTGATGATGTCATCCTGACATCAGGCTGACGCAGTAATGCTTTTCTGGATTTTAAATAAATCTATATGATTTATTTAATTCCAGAAAATGTCCTAAACTTCTAAAAATCATAGAAATTCAATCGTAACTCCAAATGAAATAATTTATATATGAAAAATGATCAGAAAAATCCAATCTATCAATCTGTACTTGTTTCATGCATGTCAGAACAACTTATGAGTACTGTTTAAGACAAATCATATAAAGGGCATTTGAATAATCACATATGGAGTTTGAATTTGAATCTTGGATTCAAACCAACTTCATTTAATCTGGTTGCTTGTCGCAATAGCCCAATCAACAGCATATTGCCATGTCATGATCATGCATCATATTGTGCATTGCATTGATTGTGTTCTTCCTTGTTTGCCGGTGTTTGTCCCCTCCCGATAGACGTGGTTTCAACGATGAGATCGATGACACCGATGAAGAACTATACTATCTTCAGAAGTGCCAGGCAAGCAAAACCCCCTTGTTCATTCCGATACAATCCCACTCTCTCGCTCCTGCTCTATTTTACTACATTACGACAACAACGATACAACTGTTACTTGCTGCGGTAGTTGAACCCCTTTATCCTCTGCATGACCTGTCATTGCCACAGTAAATAGATGAAACTCACTAGCATGAGTAGGAGTTGTTTGAGCCCTGATGTGCCTACTCATTCATGCTTGTTTGTCATGCCTGCTATTGCTTAGAGTTGTGTCAGGTCTGATTCATCAGGGATGAATTGGAGGTGTGTAAACATGTCCTACTGTGTGTGAGCTAAGTGTGTGAACACGATTTGGTAAAGGTAGTGGTGAGAGGCCATGTAGGAGTACATGGTGGGTT
Source organism: Triticum aestivum (assembly GCF_018294505.1). Taxonomy (NCBI): domain Eukaryota; kingdom Viridiplantae; phylum Streptophyta; class Magnoliopsida; order Poales; family Poaceae; genus Triticum; species Triticum aestivum. The sequence goes on from NC_057798.1 coordinate 131,746,958, forward strand.
GTCTCATTGAAGCCGTCCTTAGGAACTGAGTTCTGTGTTTGTGATCCATGAACTGCTACTACCACACATTGGAATGCTTAAGTGCCCCTCTCGACTTATTAATCAACCTGATCTCTGTCCAGGAGTTGCAACTAGTTTCTGGTGTTTGTAGGTAGTGTTAGTAGTCTACCAAGTGGCACCCGGTACAGGTGGGCTTGGGACAGACTAGGCACAGTGGCCCGGTGTACCAAGTGGCACCCGGATGGTGGACTTGGGAACCCTGCACACATCGTTTGGGGCCGTGAGCGACACCCCGGCCGGATCTCCTTGCGGATGGAACCCGAATAGGCGATCAACCTGGATGAGAGACTTGTGTGGTTAGTCGGGTCGTGGCCGACACCCTCGCTGGGTTTCCGCTTGAAGGTTTCCTAGTACATGTCGTGTAAACGGCGGTAAGTGGTGAGAGCGTGTGTGAAGAAGTACACCCCTGCAGGGTTAATATGTTCTATTCGAATAGCCGTGTCCGCGGTAAAGGACTTCTGGGTTGCTTGTACAGTTCATAGACAAGTGAAAGTGGATACTCTAAAATACGCAAGATAAGCGTGAGTGCTATGAATGGCATTCTCGTAGGGAGACAGGAGCGGATCCATAGTGGTGTATTGATATGGTGAATATGTGGACTCGTGTGCGCCACCTCAAAAGAGTTACTTGCATTCGTAGTTCAGGATAGCCACCGAGTCAAAGCTGGCTTGCTGCAGTTAAACCCCACCATCCCTTTGTTGATAATGATGCATATGTAGTTAGTTCTAATGTAAGTCTTGCTGGGTACATTTGTACTCACGTTGCTTAATTTATGTTTTTGCAGAGAGACTTCAGTCTCGCTAGTAGTTCCACATGGACTTCGACGTTTACCTTGTTACCTCAGCTACGATCTTGTGCCCTCGGCGGGATCTAGTAGATAGACAGGCTTCTCAGCCTTTTTCATTTGTAGATGTCTGTACTCAGACATGTTAAGCTTCCGCATGTGCTTTGACTTGTATGCTCTGATTGTTGGGTCATGAGACCCATGTTTGTAATATCTCGCTCCTCGGAGCCTAATGAATACATACTTGAGTTGTAGAGTCATGTTGTGATTCCATGTTGTATTTGCACATATCGAGCATATTGTGTGTATGTTATTGAAATGCTTGGTATGTGTGGGATCTGACTATCTAGTTGTTTATCCTTAGTAGCCTCTCTTTCCGGGAAATGTCTCCTAGTGCTTCCACTGAGCCATGGTAGCTTGCTACTGCTCCGGAACACTTAGGCTGGCCGGCATGCGTCATTCTTTGTTCCTGTGTCTGTCCCTTCGGGGAAATGTCACGCGATGAATACCGGAGTCCTGTTAGCCCGCTACAGCCCGGTTCACCGGAGTCCTGTTAGCCCAGTGCTACAGCCTGGATTCACTCACTGATGATCGACACGTTCGATGTTGGGTCATGGATGCCTGTCCCTATAAGTTTGTGCCACTTTGGGTTTACGACTAGCCATGTCAGCCCGGGCTCCTTATCATATGGATGGTGGCGACACTATCATATACGTGTGCCAAAAGGCGCAAACGGTCCCTGACAAAGGTAAGGCGACACCCGTGGGAGTACCGTGCGTGAGGCCGCAAAGTGATATGAGGTGTTACATGCTAGATCGATGTGGCATTGAGTCAGGGTCCTGACAGCTTTGGTATCAGAGCTTGACTTCCTGTAGGATTACCAAGCCAAACTGGTCAAAGTTGAGTCTAGAAATTCTTTAGTTATATAAGGGAATTGATTGTGGGATGGAACGTAAGGCTCTTTTTACTCCTTATACCTTATGCCTTCTGATCTGAGTCATCTTATCTTTCCTATGGGGTTAAGAAACTAGGCTTTCTCTTCTTTCTATTAGGATCACGTGTTACTAATCCGTAGACTTATAAGATTGTTGGTTTCAAGTCTCAGTTCAGTTCCTACTACTTCAGTATGTTAACTGTTGATCTCGAAACCTTGATATTGTGCTTCTAAGTGGCTATGCCCCCATTTTGTAGGATGTCTTATATCTTTTGAGCATTTACAGCCGTTATGCTGTCCGAGTCATCCTAGGTTTCTAAATAGTCCGATGCATTTGCAAATCCCTTCTTACCGTTTCGAAGTTCCTTTGGCCAGGTTAACCACACTAACTAGTGTGTTGAGGTACCTCATTGCCTCGACATATATGTTGGAGCTATTATTATGACCCTAGGTGTCTAGAGTATCACCTAGTAATCTAGCCACGTTTTGTATTTCCAGTGTGATGATTCTAGCCATCATTCTCGAAAGCATCCCGTGATGCAATTTAGTTAGTAGGTATTCTACTCCTGGGTCTTGAACCCGAAACTCACCCTACTCACTTCATGTTGATAGTGTTTGCTTGTTCCTTTAGGTTATTAGTATCCTTTGTGATAGTCCTCAAGGCTCGTGGTATTTCCTTCTTCCAAATACTATGAACCACTTATGGCAGAAGTTCTTTGAACCAAGGATCACCACCAGAGTGCTCTTGATGAGTACTCGATTCTATGTTGAATCTGCCAGTTTAACCTTTCTGCATGGGTTATCCGGGAGAATTATGTTGAACTTGTTCGACATACTAACCTATGTATCCACAACTCGGAAAGATATGTGTTCCTTTGAGTTGTCCCTCTTCAGTCGTATTCCGATCTTCGTTTATCAATTGATAGTCAGGAGTGATTATGCATTCGTGTTATCGATGCTTATTATTCTTGTGGTCCGTCAAGCCATTCTATTCCGGAATGACTAGGAGAAACAAACTCCAGAACCTCATCCATATCCAGGATTGGGTCAAAGCAGTTGTAATTCGCAGATCAAAATGCCAATCCAGCTTCTGGTCTGTTCTACCTTGAAGTATTACCTTCCTTATGTCAGGATTGTCATGAGAATTGCACCACCACTTATGAATCCTTGACGTAGTGATACTTCTCGCCATCATTTTCATTTCTCGGTTTCCGTGTTGTTGCAACCGTAATGCTGACAGGTGAACTATGATGTGTGAAATCAATACTCCTGGCAACTTTGTTGTTTGGTAGTTAAAGGACAATAATTTCATTCTTAGCGTGTTGGTTCTTGAATCATCATTCTAAGATAGATCATGCAATCTAGTCCTTATTTCCAGAGCCCTCTTCGATCAATGAGTTAGGATTGTGTCAATCCGTCTCTCTTTTGATCATATCGTCTTGCTTGAGAAGCAAGATTGTTCTCGAGCTTAATAACATATCAGTGGTTCGTGATTTTCCGAATATCTTCTCGGAAGTATTACCAGGTTGTCACCTGACTGTTATGTGAGCTCGTGATCAAGTTTGTTTTCTTATAAACGACCCCTTCTCCAAGAATCTATGTTGGGTACCCCTGAGCTAGTTGGTTAAGCTAAAGAACAACTTGGAGAGTTGGAAGATAGAAGCTTGTCCGATTTAGTTCATTATAAGGGATATCTTGTATGTGTGTTGAAGAAGGTTGATATTTTCATCGACTGAACCTTGTGATCAGTTAATGGACCTATCATTTTATCCAACCTTGATTTCAGTATGGGCTATTGTCAAATCAAATCAGAACCAACAATATTCGTAATGTTGTCTTACTCGTGGTTGATTCCTTGAGCATACACCATTACATCCTTTGGTCTGACCAATGCTATCACCGTGTTCACTTAATTGTGGAATTCCGTTTATATGGAAACCTGGATGAATTGTTGTTGAGCCCATCGACAACATCCTTGTCTTCTCCATAATTTTGCTAAACATTAAGCTAGTGTTGGAAAATTTTAAAGCATTGCCTCACGTTCCGTTCATGAGGTATATGTTTGGATGAAAGAAGTGACTTCCTCTGATTCACGTGCATTTGGTGCAAGTTGCCGCCGTGAGTTCGAGAAAGGTTTTTTTTGTTTCCTCTGGAATCGTCCCAAGTTAGTCATGCATGTGCAAAGTATACTATGGTTTGGTAGATTAATTACCTCCACTCCATGTGTATTCCGTAGCACACCAAGCCACTGATTGATTTGTTCAAGGAGAAGAAGCTCCTTCTTAAGAGTCATGACTTATATTAGGACTTCGATATCCTCGATGATGGTTCCCAACCAGAACTTGGTAGTATTTTATTATAAGACTACCATGTGGTCACGCTTGTCTTGGACAACGTGTTCACATGTTTGTAGCAAGACCAGCTCATATTTGGAGCTTACTACCGTAGTCCATTTCCCGAGAATCTCGCAACGTCATCTCGTCGATTTGTGTTGCAAACTTTCATTTTTCTTTCTAGACTCGATGAGTCTGGATTGTTTTGACACCAACCAGATCTGAATCTCTGGCAGATATGATGGTTGGAGCATTTTTCCAAGAACCATAATATTGGTCTCTCTGTAACCGGTAAAGTGGATGTCGTGGCTAACACACCCAACCGGAAGACCTATTATTGTAGTATCTTGATTGACGAAGTTGGTCACCTCCCCATAAGGATCTCGTAGAACTTATTCCAGTAGTTGTTCCTTATGGATTTTTGTGTTCTTGAAGTCCGACCTTACTTGATGTTCTAGATATCAAACCTTATGAATGGGATACACTAGCACATCAAGGAGAAAATTAGAAGCGGAGTGCTAAATGTCTCTCGGTCGATCATCCAGATTTTGTTCCCTTGGCCCCGCCAAGGTGAAATCTGAGAAGGTGTTATCTTCCTTTGCATCTGCATCTTCCACCGGTATTCATCATGGTAGTACGTTGTGTTACCAGGATCCTTGACACGGATATTGGTAAAACCTTCATGAATATGGAGATGCTCAAGTTCTTGAGAGCATGCACAAGCAAATTCATCCATTACGTTGTCTTCAACAAGGTAGTCCACATCATCCATACTAGTCCGAGTATGCCATTCTACCGAACCCCCCCAAACGATCGCTCGAGAATTGCCTTAGGATGGTACAAAGAGTTTCAATGATCTCTGAATCAAAGGTAATTCTTTTTGCCACTTAAGGGATGATTCTACGAGTCACTTTTCCTAAGGTGCCCCGTTGGGGAATCATGACAGTTAACTCCCCGCTACATCATGATCAAGCGTGGATTTGTTGCCTACCTAGTAAACCTTCATCATCTGTTACACCCTATCCCTCTGAATGTGTGTATCGTGTCTCAGCTCAAGAGATGTTTATATCTCACCCCATGCGCTGATCTTGAGTTGTTCGGTCTTCGAGAAGATCGATTCTTCTAGAGTTTTCCTTTCCTCTTCTTGTCATGTTAGTTGGAGTTCTCAGAGGAAGACATCGATTCAAAGATGGTGATCGATTCAATGTTCTGATGAAGTGCCACCTGGATCGAGAAGATTGTGATAGTTTGTTGTAACGCCCCGGATTCGATGCGCCAGATGTCCGCCAGTTATTCGCTGTCGTTGCCATGTCATTTGCTTGCATGCTGCATTTTATCATGTCATCATGTGCATTTCATTTTGCATACGTGTTCGTCTCATGCATCCGAGCATTTTCCCCGCTGTCCGTTTTGCAATCCGGCACTCCTATGTCACCCGGCATCCCCTTCTTATCTCTTTTCTTGTGCGGGTGTTAAACTTTCTCGGAATGGCCCGAGGTTTGTCAAGCGGCCTTGGTATAGCACCGGTAGACCGCCTGTCAAGTTTCGTGCCATTTGGAGGTCGTTTGATACTCCAACGGTTAACCGGGTAACCGTAAAGCCCTCTTTGAGTTGCAGCCCAACACCCCTTCCAAAGTGGCCAAAAACCCAGCAAGCTCCCCTCCATGCTCTCGGTCGTTTGATCACGATCGTGTGGGTGAAAACCGCACCTCATTTTGACTCTCCTAGCTCCCTCTACCTATAAATATGTGCCTGCCCCCGAAATTTTCGGGTCCAAACCCTAGCCAACCTCCCCCTCCGCGCGCCGGACATGTCCATCCCGCCGCCGGACATGTCCGCCGCCTCCCCGGACCAATCGCCAGCCGCCACGTTGCCTCCCGCGCCATCCCCGCCGCCGCCGGCCCGCGAGCCAGCGCGCCTGCCGCCCGAGGCCCGTCGCCGCGACGCCCGCCTCCGCCCGTCTGCGCCGCGTCCGCCGCGGGCCGCCGCCGACCTCGCCGGCGCTCGCGTAGCGCCTGCCGACCGGAGCCGCCGCTCCGCCTCCCGCGCGCCGCGCCCGCTCACCCGCGCTGGCCTGGCCCGCCGCCGCCTCCCTGAGCCGCGGCCCGCGCCGGATCTCCGGCGGGCGCCATGCGCCGCCCGCGCCACCGGGCGCCTCGCCGGTGCCGCTCCTCCTCCGCCCGGTGCCGCCGCACCTCGCCGACCTCGGATCCGGCGGATCCGCGCCTCCCCGGCCTCGCCGGTGGCCGCACCGAGCCCCACTGGCCGTCCTTCTCCTCGTCTCCGGCGAGATCCCGGCGTCGTTGACTTCCCCCCCCCCCTCCCGAGGTCCAAAAATCCACCAAGTCCCGAGTTTTCAACATTATCATGCCATGTTCATCGCATCGTATCTCTGCATCCGTAGCTCCGTTTCGTGCGTGTAATATGTCAAATTGTTCGCCTCGACGAGTACTTCATTTTATTCCATTGCATCATATTCATTTGACCTCATCTTGATGCTCGAAATACTGTTGTAAGAGTGCATGTTGCTGTTAATCTGCTGAAACTGTTATAATTTGCTCATTTGTCATTTTTGCCATGTTTGATGTGTGCATCCTATGAGGTTGATGTCTACATATGTTTTGATCTATGTCATGCCATCTTTCCGGAGGTGCTATCCATGTATTTTTGTGATTTGTGTGCTGAGTGCATCGAGCTTGCTAAGTAGGGTACTTGCTGTTGCTGATTTCAATCCCTGTTCTGTTGTTATTTTTATGCCATGTAAACTTGATGCTACAGAGAGATCCATGCATATTTTGAGATACTTCAGTAAGGATGTTTTGAACATATGGTTATGCTCTATCCATTCATGCCCCTGGCTGAATTTATAGCGTGCTATAGATTGTTCATATCTTGCTCCAAAGTTGCTTGATAATGTTGCTGTCAGCCTGTTAACATGAAGTTCAATGTTTCCATGATTGTTGTCAGTTATCCATGCACCCTATGAACTTGCTCTTGCCATGCTTAGCTTCATAAATATGTATTCTTACTGTTGGTTGCCTTGCCATGCCATGTATTGCTCTGTAGTGAGTGTTTCAAGCTCACCAACATGCCTAATTATTGTTGTTCCTGCCATGTATGAATCTGTCATATAACTTGCTATGTTTATATGGGTGCCATCATATCTTATGATCCTTTTTGGCTTATGGTCAGTAAGGGTCTTTTGTTCTATGCAATTAGTAGACTCGTGCCATGCCTTTGTTTGCCATAATATGTTCCTGTAACATGTTGATTGATAGCTCTAAACATTGCAACCTGATGTTATTTCTGCTAAAGTCTGTAACTGTTATTATTTGCAATCTTTCCACGTGTGTTTGAGCATGTTCTAGTGATTTCTGGAGATAGCTCAGTGTTCATGTTTTGTTATGCTTTACCTATACTTCATGCCCATGCCTTTTGTTATTACGTTGAGATGTTGTAGCTTGTTGTTTTGATGCTTGCAATATGCCTATTTGCTGTTATGGACAGATTGTTGTTATAACTTGTATAGTGTGTATGTGTTGCACCTTTGCTCCGTTTTGAGTGTGCTCTATATGAAACTTGCTTGTTTTTGCGTGTAGCTTCATATTATCATGTTGCATCCTTGTTTTGAGGTGTTTGCTTGATGTTTGGGTGCATTTCGCATCAATGCTATGCTTAACTTGTTTTGCTCATATCGTCTAGGCTGTAGCTCCGAACTAAATGAACTTTATATGTAACTTGACTAGAATCTCGTGTAGATCATCTTGGTGCATATTAACTTGCTGTTTAACAACTTTAACATAAGGTTTATTCAGATCTGGACCAATTTCGAAATTTGCATATGAGGACTTACCGGAATTGTTATATGTTGTTCCCGGCCTCATTTAAACTTGCTTTGATGTGTTGCTCTAGTTTGCATCATCTCTTGCCATGAGTAGCTTCATGTAGCCTTGTCATGCATCATGCTTGTTGTGCATCATGCCTTGTTCATGTGTGGTGTGTTTACCATGTTGTGTGCTTCTTCTCGATAGTTCCTGTTTCGTTGCGATCATGAGGATTCGTTCGTCTACGCTTGGTTTGTCTTCGTGGCTTCATCCGTTCATCTTCTTCATGGACTCGTTCTTCTTCCTTGCGGGATTTCAGGCAAGATGACCGCTACCCTGGATCTCACTACTAGCATTGCTATGCTAGTTGCTTCGTTCTATTGCTATGCTGTGTTACCTATCTTTTGCTCATCAAGCCTCCCAAATTGCCATGAACCTCTAACCCTTGACACCCTTCCTAGCACACCATTGCTTGGCTATGTTACCGCTTTGCTCAGCCCCTCTTATAGCGTTGCTAGTTGCAGGTGAAGTTGAAGATTTCTCCATGGTGGACAAGATTTTGTTGGGATATCACAATATCTCTTATATTATTAATGCATCTATATACTTGGTAAAGGGTGGAAGACTCGGCCTTATGCCTGGTGTTTTGTTCCACTCTTGCCACCCTAGTTTCCGTCATACCGGTGTTATGTTCCCGTATTTTGCGTTCCTTACGCGGTCGGGTGATTTATGGGACCCCCTTGACAGTTCGCTTTGAATAAAACTCCTCCAGCAAGGCCCAACCTTGCTTTTACCATTTGCCTCACCTAGCCCATTTTCCCTTGGGTTTCCGGAGCCCGAGGGTCATCTTTATTTACCCCCCTGGGCCAGTGCTCATTGTGAGTGTTGTTCCAACCTGTCAGCCGCCGGTGGCCACCAGGGGCAACTCTGGGTTGGCCTACCGGAAGTTTGGACAATTCGGTGTGCCCTGAGAACGAGATAGGTGCAGCTCCTATCGGGATTTGTCGGCACATCCGGGCGGCTTTGCTGGTCTTGTTTTACCATTGTCGAAATGTCTTGTAAACCGGGATTCCGAGTCTGATCGGGTCTTCCTCGGAGAAGGTCTATTCCTTCGTTGATCGCGAGAGCTTGTCATGGGCTAAGTTGGGACACCCCTGCAGGGTATAATCTTTCGAAAGCCGTGCCTGCGGTTATTGGCAGATGGGAATTTGTTAATGTCTGGTTGTAGATAACTTGACACCAGATCCGAATTTAAAACGCATCAACCGTGTGTGTAGCCGTGATGGTCTCTTTTCGGCGGAGTCCGGGAAGTGAACACGGTTTTTGGGTTATGTTTGACGCAAGTAGGTGTTCAGGATCACCTCTTGAACAATGCTAGCTTCAAGACCGTTCCGCTTGCTCTCTTCTCGCTCTTATTTGCGTATGTTAGCCACCATATCATGCTTAGCCGCTGCTGCAACCTCACCACTTACCCCTTCCTTTCCCTTTAAGCTTTGCTAGTCTTGATACCCATGGTAATGGGATTGCTGAGTCCTCATGGCTCACAGATTACTACAACAATAGTTGCAGGTACAGGTATCCGATGATCATGACGCGAGAGCGATGCTTGCTTGCGTTGAGTTCTTCTTCTGCTTCTTCGATCAGGGGATAGGTTCCAGGTCGGCAGCCTGGGCTAGCAGGGTGGATGTCGTTTGAGATTTTGTTTGTGTTTTCATCCGTAGTTAGATGGTGCTCTTATGTATGTATCCCCATCTATTATGTAATGTTGATGTAATGATATCCACCTTGCAAAGCGTTTCAATATGCGGGTCTATCCTTGGTGGGACCTTCGAGTTCCTTTTGGATAGGGTCACATATTGGGCGTGACAAGTTGGTATCAGAGCCTCGACCGACCCTAGGAGCCCCCTTGATTGATCGTGTAGTTTGGCCGTTGTTGAGTCTAGAAGAAAACTGATTTCGGAGTCTAGTTATATCAGAGAGTAGGAATTCTTTTTACTCCTCAGCCCCTTCGTCACTCTGGTGAGGAATCTTGACGTAGGTGTTTTGAACTACTCCTCTTCCCTTTCAAATTTTCTTTAGGATCATGCAGTTGGTTTTCCGATCGTTGGTTCTCAGCTCTTTTATCCGGTGCATTTCTCGTCAAGTTTACTCGAGCCTCTTGTTCTTCACCAAGTTCAATCCTTAGTTGTTTTCTTTTCCCACCCGCCCACCCATTTTCTCCTCGGAACCGGAGCCCGTAATCGAGTATCCTTCCTACTCGTGCGAAGTCTTTGCTTTCTTTCTTCAATGATTTTCAACCAGTGTTTTCTCTTCAAGATATTCGTCGGTTTCCCCTTCCAAGTTGCCTTTGTTTTCCCGCCCTCCCACCCTCTTCTTCCGGGAGTTTGAGTATCTTTCAACCATCTATTTCATTCACACGGAGCCTCTTCAGTCTTCCCTCAATTATTTCAACCGGTGATTTCTCGTCTCGTTCGTCATTCTTCATCCATTTCTCTTCCGGTGGATTCAATTCAAGTTTTTCGGGTTGATCACATTCTTTTCTGTGGATCAAGTGTTTACCCTGCTCGTTCACCTCTCGCCAGTTTATCATTCTGAAGTTTGGAAGACATCTCAGGAGATTCGTCTGTATTCCAATTAATTCGAGGTTGTCACCTCATTCAAATATTTCAATTGTTTCGGTGCATCATCTATCTGTTCATCAATCCTTTTCAACGGTGTCTTCTTTTAGTGGGCCCTAACCCACAGGTCTTTTCCCAGGATCTTACCTGACTCTTCTAATTATTCCGGAGCCATCACTAATTCTTTTCAAGTTTGACGTAAGAATGAATTATCATCAGTCATATTCCTTCTCCAAGATCGCTTTCAAATTCTTTTCACCGTTGGTTCAACCTTTCCTCTTTTAATTCTCCCGGAGTGTCCCAACAAATCATGGTGGTTCTCATCATCATTCTCAACATTTGAAGTCGGAAGAAGAGTTTTTTTTCCTCTAAATCTTGTCTGTTCTCGCGAAGATTCGTGATTCTAGCTTCATGTCATCCTTTCGAATTATTCCATTTGTCAGATGTTCTTTTCACCCATCCGGAGTATGTCAGGAGTTGTTTTTCATTTCTTTTCACCGGAGGCCATAGTTCCAGAAGAATTCTTCGTCCTCACATTTCAGCTATCGTTCTCTATTTACCCCGGTGCTTCATTCAAGTGTTCTTTAATCAGCTCATTATCTCTTTGTTCTTTTGCATTTAAATCCCCTCTAGCATTTTGGTTCTTCTAATTCTTCCCGGTGATCCATTCTCTTTCATCAGTCATTTCCGAATTCTTACGGTGGTTCGGTCAAGATTCTTTTCCTTGATTATCATTTTAATCCATTCGTTATTTCAATCCTACCAGTGGTTCATGAAGACCTTCTCAAGTCTTGCGCTATATCTCTTCTCAATCCTTTTCAAGAGGAATAAGTAGTATGCAAAATCCATTGCTTGTCATCAATTTAATTCGGTGAAGGATGAGCATACAATAAATCTTATTCTTATTTCATCCAAGTGATTAATCCCTTCCTTCGGAGTTTGTTCTTGATGAATAAATTCTAGTTCCAAGTGTTTTCATCTTATCTTTTTCTGGAGTTCAATTTCCTAGGCCTTTCGTCGGAACCTCCATCTGAATGATCGCAATGCTCATCTTGTTCTTTCATCCTTCATTCTATTTCATCATCCTTTTGTTACCGGAGTTCTTCATGGTGGATCGTCATGATTTAATTCATTCTTCAAGAGTTCATCAAGTATCATTCCATCCTCTCTAGTTCATGTTCTATTCTTTCCATGATCAGCCGGAGTGCTGCCTAAATCCTTTCAGTCTTGTTCGTTTCTTTTCTCATTCTAACCACTCCGGTTAGAACGAGTCGTTTCATAGTCTATCTGATTCCGTGAGTTTTTTGATTCTCGTCATTCTCGTCGTTCCTCTCTTCTTCTCGAGTGCTCTCGATTCTTTGATTCTTCTTTTGAGTTCTTGCTTCACCTCATCCCTTTTCCCTTCCGTCTCGGTCCTAAGATCTCGGGACGAGATCTCTTGTTAGTGGAGGAGTGTTGTAACGCCCCGGATTCGATGCGCCAGATGTCCTCCAGTTATTCGTCGTTGTTGCCATGTCATTTGCTTGCGTGCTGCACTTTATCATGTCATCATGTGCATTTCATTTTGCATACGTGTTCGTCTCATGCATCCGAGCATTTTCCCCGTTGTCCGTTTTTCAATCCGGCACTCCTATGTCACCCGGCGTCCCCTTCTTATCTATTTTCTTGTGCGGGTGTTAAACTTTCTCGGAATGGCCCGAGGTTTGTCAAGCGGCCTTGGTATAGCACCGGTAGACCGCCTGTCAAGTTTCGTGCCATTTGGAGGTCGTTTGATACTCCAACGGTTAACCGGGTAAACGTAAAGCCCTCTTTGAGTTGCAGCCCAACACCCCTTCCAAAGTGGCCAAAAACCCAGCAAGCTCCCCTCCATGCTCTCGGTCGTTCGATCACGATCGTGTGGGCGAAAACCGCACCTCATTTGGACTCTCCTAGCTCCCTCTACCTATAAATATGTGCCTCCCCCCGAAATTTTCGGGTCCAAACCCTAGACAAACTCCCCCTCCGTGCGCCGGACATGTCCATCCCGCCGCCGGACATGTCCGCCGCCTCCCCGGACCAATCGCCAGCCGCCACGTCGCCTCCCGCGCCGTCCCTGCCGCCGCCGGCCCGCAAGCCCGCGCAGGGCCCGCGCGAGCCCGCGCGCCTGCCGCCCGAGGTCCGTCGCCGCGCCGCCTGCCTCCGCCCGTCCGCGCCGCGTCCGCCGCCGACCTCGTCGGCGCTCGCCATAGCGCCTGCCGACCGGAGCCGCCGCTCTGCCTCCCACGCGCCGCCCCGCCAGGGCGCCGCGCCCGCTCACCCTCGCCGGCCTGGCCCGCCTCCACCTCCCTGAGCCGCGGCCCGTGCCGGGTCTCCGGCGGGAGCCACGCGCTGCGCGCGCCACCGGGCGCCTCGCCGGTGCCGCTCCTCCTTCGCCCGGTGCCGCCGCACCTCGCCGACCTCGGATCCGGCGGATCCGCGCCTCCCCGGCCTCGCCGGCGGCCGCCCCGAGCCCTGCTGGCCGTCCTTCTCCTCGTCTCCGGCGAGATCCCGGCGTCGTTGACTTTCCGCCCCCCCCCCCCCCAGGTCCAAAAATCCACAAAGTCCCGAGTTTTCAACATTATCATGCCATGTTCATCGTAACGTATCTCTGCATCCGTAGCTCTGTTTCGTGCGTGTAATATGTCAAATTGTTCGCCTCGGCGAGTACTTCATTTCATTCCATTGCATCATATTAATTTGAGCTCATCTTGATGCCCGAAATGCTGTTGGAAGAGTGCATGTTGCTGTTAATCTGCTGAAACTGTTATAGTTTGCTCATTTGTCATTTTTGCCATGTTTGATGTGTGCATCCTATGAGGTTGATGTCTACATGTGTTTTGATCTATGCCATGCCATCTTTCCAGAGGTGCTATCCATGTATTTTTGTGATTTTTGTGCTGAGTGCATCGAGCTTGCTAAGTAGGGTACTTGCTGTTGCTGATTTCAGTCCCTGTTCTGCTGTTATTTTTATGCCATGTAAACTTGATGGTACAGAGAGATCCATGCATATTTTGAGATACTTCAGTAAGGATGTTTTGAACATATGGTTATTCTCCATCCATTCATGCCCCTGGCTGAATTTATAGCTTGTTGTAGATTGTTCATATCTTGCTCCAAAGTTGCTTGATAATGTTGCTGTCAGCCTGTTAACATGTAGTTCAATGTTTCCATGATTGTTGTCAGTTATCCATGCACCCTATGAACTTGCTCTTGCCATGCTTAGCTTCATAAACATGTATTCTTACTGTTGGTTGCCTTGCCATGCCATGTATTGCTCTGTAGTGAGTGTTTCAAGCTCACCAACATGCCTACTTATTGTTGTTCCTGCCATGTATGAATCTGTCATATAACTTGCTATGTTTACATGGGTGCCATCATATCTTATGATCCTTTTTGGCTTATGGTCAGTAAGGGTATTTTGTTCTATGCAATTAGTAGACTCATGCCATGCCTTTGTTTGCCATAATATGTTCCTGTAACATGTTGATTGATAGCTCTAAACATTGCAACCTGATGTTATTTCTGCTAAAGTCTGTAATTGTTATTATTTGCAATCTTTCCATGTGTGTTTGAGCATGTTCTAGTGATTTCTGGAGATAGCTCAGTGTTCATGTTTTGTTATGCTTTACCTGTACTTCATGCCCATGCCTTTTGTTATTACGTTGAGATGTTGTAGCTTGTTGTTTTGATGCTTGCAATATGCCTACTTGCTGTTATGGACAGATTGTTGTTATAACTTGTATAGTGTGTATGTGTTGCATCTTTGCTCCGTTTTGAGTGTGCTCTATATGAAACTTGCTTGTTTTTGCGTGTAGCTTCATATTATCATGTTGCATCCTTGTTTTGAGGTGTTTGCTTGATGTTTGGGTGCATTTCGCATCAATGCTATGCTTAACTTGTTTTGCTCGTATCGTCTAGGCCGTAGCTCCGAACTAAATGAACTTTATATGTAACTTGACTAGAATATCGTGTAGATCATCTTGGTGCATATTAACTTGCTGTTTAACAACTTGAACATAAGGTTTATTCAGATCTGGACCAATTTCGAAATTTGCATATGAGGACTTACCGGAATTGTTATATGTTGTTCCCGGCCTCATTTAAACTTGCTTTGATGTGTTGCTCTAGTTTGCATCATCTCTTGCCATGAGTAGCTTCATGTAGCCTTGTCATGCATCATGCTTGTTGTGCATCATGCCTTGTTCATGTGTGGTGTGTTTACCATGTTGTGTGCTTCTTCTCGATAGTTCCTGTTTCGTTGCGATCGTGAGGATTCGTTCGTCTACGCTTGGTTTGTCTTCGTGGCTTCATACGTTCGTCTTCTTCATGGACTCGTTCTTCTTCCTTGCGGGATTTCAGACAAGATGACAGCTACCCTGCATCTCACTACTATCATTGCTATGCTAGTTGCTTCGTTCTATTGCTATGCTGCGTTACCTATCTTTTGCTCATCAAGCCTCCCAAATTGCCATGAACCTCTAACCTTTGACACCCTTCCTAGCACACCATTGCTTGGCTATTTTACCGCTTTGCTCAGCCCCTCTTATAGCGTTGCTAGTTGCAGGTGAAGTTGAAGATTTCTCCATGGTGGACAGGATTTTGTTGGGATATCACAATATCTCTTATATTATGAATGCATCTATATACTTGGTAAAGGATGGAAGACTCGGCCTTATGCCTGGTGTTTTGTTCCACTCTTGCCGCCCTAGTTTCCGTCATACCGGTGTTATGTTCTAGGATTTTGCGTTCCTTACGCGGTCAGGTGATTTATGGGACCCCCTTGACAGTTCGCTTTGAATAAAACTCCTCCAGCAAGGCCCAACCTTGGTTTTACCATTTGCCTCACCTAGCCCTTTTTCCCTTGGGTTTCCGGAGCCCGAGGGTCATCTTTATTTACCCCCCCGGGCCAGTGCTCATTGTGAGTGTTGGTCCAACCTGTCAGCCGCCGGTGGCCACCAGGGGCAACTCTGGGTTGGCCTATCGGAAGTTTGGACAATCCAGTGTGCCCTGAGAACGAGATATGTGCAGCTCCTATCGGGATTTGTCGGCACATCCGGGCATCTTGGCTGGTCTTGTTTTACCATTGTCGAAATGTCTTGTAAACCGGGATTCCGAGTCTGATCGGGTCTTCCTGGGAGAAGGTCTATTCCTTCATTGATCGCGAGAGCTTGTCATGGCTAAGTTGGGATACCCCTGCAGGGTATAATCTTTCGAAAGCCGTGCCTGCAGTTATTGGCAGATGGGAATTTCTTAATGTCCGGTTGTAGATAACTTGACACCAGATCCGAATTTAAAACGCATCAACCGTGTGTGTAGCCGTGATGGTCTCTTTTCGGCGGAGTCCGGGAAGTGAACACGGTTTTTGGGTTATGTTTGACGCAAGTAGGTGTTCAGGATCACCTCTTGATCAATGCTAGCTTCAAGACCGTTCCGCTTGCTCTCTTCTCGCTCTTATTTGCGTATGTTAGCCACCATATCATGCTTAGTCACTGTTGCAACCTCACCACTTACCCCTTCCTTTCCCTTTAAGCTTTGCTAGTCTTGATACCCATGGTAATGGGATTGCTGAGTCCTCGTGGCTCACAGATTACTACAACAACAGTTGCAGGTACAGGTATCCGATGATCATGACGCGAGAGTGATGCTTGCTTGCATTGAGTTCTTCTTCTGCTTCTTCGATCTGGGGATAGGTTCCAGGTCGGCAGCCTGGGCTAGCAGGGTGGATGTCGTTTGAGTTTCTGTTTGTGTTTTCATCCGTAGTCGGATGGTGCTCTGATGTATGATGATGTTGTATTCATGTGGCATTGTATGCCTTAGGTATGTATGCCCATCTATTATGTAATGTTGATGTAATGATATCCACCTTGCAATGCGTTTCAATATGCGGGTCTATCCTTGGTGGGACCTTCGAGTTCCTTTTGGATAGGGTTGCATATTGGGCGTGACATTTGTGTTCCTCTGTCTTCTTACCTCATCCTTGAATCTCGGGACGAGATTCTGGTTTAGTGGGGGTGAGTTGTCACGTCCCTAGCCTTGCTATGCTCTTGGACTAGTTAGTTGTTGCATCATGTTTAAATTTCTCTTAAACCTGAAATGGGGATCAACAAACCCCAGCACCCCCCCCCCTTGAAAATACCATGTTCAACTGAAAAACATTTCAATGATCCCAAAATGCCCTTCACAAAAGTTCATCATTTTTGAATTGGTCTAGAACCTCTCCCAAAAATGGTGCACATTTTTCTAGGCCATTCTGGATTTTTGAATTAAATCATATGGTATTTGCATTTGGGCATTTAATTGCTAAATAATATTTTAAATGCTCAAATAATCACAAACTGAAATGTTTGCTGATGGAAATATTCCAAATAGTGACATTGAGCAGTTTCATGATTTTTGGAAATGCCCTAGCATTTTTATTAAAGCCACACACAATTACAGAAAATAGAAAATGGAAATAAAAGGAGAGAGAGAGAGGTTACCTGTGTAGTTACCTGGCAGCCCACTTACCTGGCCTTACCTGGCTGGCCCAGGTCCTGCGCAGCCCAGCTGGCAGCCCAGCCAACAAGCCCAGCCCACCAGGGGCAACGCTGTCTTCTTCCTCTTGCCAGGAGGAGAAGCAGCTGCGTGCCCGACGCATGCCGCGCCACCTCCAGGCTGCCTGCCTGTACCTCGACTCCACTAAAGACTCCACGCAGCCGCCCGGAGCCGTCTAGCCCTTCCTCTCTTCCCCTGGAGCTCTTTCCTGCTCCTTTGTTCTCTCTCTCGTACCCACCCGAGAGCGACCACCGCCGCCATTCGCCGCCACCGTGCCCAGAGCCACCTCCTCACCCTTCCGCCATGCCCAAAGGCTCCGCCTCGACGCCACGGAGCTCCAAGATGAAGCACGCGCCCACGGGACGCTCGAAGCGACTCCATCATCTTCATCTTTGCCGTCGGCCGCCGGAGGTCCCCCTTGCCGCCCCAACTGCTCCGGACCGTCTCCGAGCTCGCCGATGTCCTCGTCCGACTCGCCGTGAGCCTCTGACCCCGTCCATCCCTCTCTTCTTCCCCGTAGGCCGCCATAGTCACCGGACCGCCTACGCCCGAACCCGCCGCCGCCCGCGCTCGTCGCCGGTGATGCTCCGGTGACCATTTGGTCCCGGGCATGCGCCCATCGTACTCACTGCATCACGTAGACACCGTAGGTGCTAATCGCACATCGCCATAGCCACCGCAACCGCGTCCCTGCTCGCGCCCGAACTCCAGCGGCCGCAACCGAGCTCGCCGCCGTCGGCTCAGGCCACCCCAGCTCCTCCCGTTCGCTCCATTAGATGCTCCGCATTGCCAGCTAGCCGTAACCGCAAACCACGAGTAAAATGGTGCCCTGTAGAGCATTCCCGAGCCACCCTGTCGTCCCTGTCATCGCCGGCGACGAGCCGTGGACCAGGTCCGGCGGGTTTGACCCCGTTTGACCGGGGTTTGACTTTCCCCTGACCCACTGACGTGTGGGCCAGGCCCCTGCTTAATTAAGCGATAGATTAATTAGCGTTAATTAACTTAGTTAGTTAGGTTAGCCACTGACATGTGGGCCCAGGCCTTAATTAAACTAGATTAGGTTCAGTTTAATTTTAATTAAACCTGTTGGTTAACTGCGTCACTGATGTGTGGACCCCACACGTTAGGTTTGACCTGGGCCGTCACTGTTGACCTGATGATGTCATCCTGACATCAGGCAGATGCAGTAATGCTTTTCTGGATTTTAAATAAATCTATATGATTTATTTAATTCCAGAAAATGTCCTAAACTTCTAAAAATCATAGAAATTCAATCGTAACTCCAAATGAAATAATTTATATATGAAAAATGATCAAAAAATCCAATCTATCCATCTGTACTTGTTTCATGCATGTCAGGACAACTTATGAGTACTGTTTAGGACAAATCATATAAAGGGCATTTGAATAATCACATATGGAGTTTGAATTTGAATCTTGGATTCAAACCAACTTCATTTAATCTGGTTGCTAGTCGCAATAGCCCAATCAACAGCATATTGCCATGTCATGATCATGCATCATATTGTGCATTGCATTGATTGTGTTCTTCCTTGTTTGCCGGTGTTTGTCCCCTCCCGATAGACGTGGTTTCGACGATGAGATCGATGACACCGATGAAGAACTATACTATCTTCAGAAGTGCCAGGCAAGCAAAACCCCCTTGTTCATTCCGATACAATCCCACTCTCTCGCTCCTGCTCTATTTTACTACATTAGGACAACAACGATACAACTGTTACTTGCTGTGGTAGTTGAACCCCTTTATCCTCTGCATGACCTGTCATTGCCACAGTAAATAGATGAAACCCACTAGCATGAGTAGGAGTTGTTTGATCCCTGATGTGCCTACTCATTCATGCTTTTTTGTCATGCCTGCTATTGCTTAGAGTTGTGTCAGGTCTGATTCATCAGGGATGAATTGGAGGTGTGTAAACATGTCCTACTGTGTGTGAGCTAAGTGTGTGAACACGATTTGGTAAAGGTAGCGGTGAGAGGCCATGTAGGAGTACATGGTTGGTTGTCTCATTGAAGCCGTCCTCAGGAACTGAGTTCTGTGTTTGTGATCCATGAACAGCTACTACCACACATTGGAATGCTTAAGTGCCCCTCTCGACTTATTAATCAACCTGATCTCTATCCAGGAGTTGCAACTAGTTTCTGGTGTTTGTAGGTAGTGTTAGTAGTCTACCAAGTGGCACCCGGTACAGGTGGGCTTGCGACAGACTAGGCACAGTGGCCCGATGTACCAAGTGGCACCCGGATGGTGGACTTGGGAACCCTGCACACATCGTTTGGGGCCGTGAGCGACACCCCGGCCAGATCTCCTTGCGGATGGAACCCGAATAGGCGATAAACCTGGACGAGAGACTTGTGTGGTTAGTAGGGTCGTGGCCGACACCCTCGCTGGGCTTCCGCTTGAAGGTTGCCGAGTACATGTCGTGTAAACGACGGTAAGTGGTGAGAGCGTGTGTGAAGAAGTACACCCCTACAGGGTTAATATGATCTATTCGAATAGCCGTGTCCGCGGTAAAGGACTTCTGGGTTGCCTATATAGTTCATAGACAAGTGAAAGTGGATACTCTAAAATACGCAAGATAAGCGTGAGTGCTATGGATGGCGTTCTCGTAGGGAGACGGGAGTGGATCCATAGTGGTGTATTGATATGGTGAATATGTGGACTCGTGTGCGCCACCTCAAAAGAGTTACTTGCAGTCGTAGTTCAGGATAGCCACCGAGTCAAAGATGGCTTGCTGCAGTTAAACCCCACCATCCCTTTGTTGATAATGATGCATATGTAGTTAGTTCTGATGTAAGTCTTGCTGGGTACATTTGTACTCACGTTGCTTAATTTATGTTTTTGCAGAGAGACTTCAGTCTCGCTAGTAGTTCCACATGGACTTCGACGTTTAGCTTGTTACCTCAGCTACGATCTTGTGCCCTCGGCGGGATCTAGTAGATAGACAGGCTTCTCATCCTTTTTCATTTGTAGATGTCTGTACTCAGACATGATAAGCTTCCGCATGTGCTTTGACTTGTATGCTCTGATTGTTGGGTCATGAGACCCATGTTTGTAATATCTCGCTCCTCGGAGCCTAATGAATACATACTTGAGTTGTAGAGTCATGTTGTGATTCCATGTTGTATTTGCACATATCGAGCATATTGTGTGTATGTTATTGAAAAGCTTGGTATGTGTGGGATCTGACTATCTAGTTGTTTATCCTTAGTAGCCTCTCTTACCGGGAAATGTCTCCTAGTGCTTCCACTGAGCCATGGTAGCTTGCTACTGCTCCGGAACACTTAGGCTGGCTGGCATGTGTCCTTCTTCGTTCCTGTGTCTGTCCCTTTGGGGAAATGTCATGCGATGAATACCGGAGTCCTGTTAGCCCGCTACAGCCCGGTTCACCGGAGTCCTGTTAGCCCAGTGCTACAGCCTGGATTCACTCGCTGATGATCAACACGTTCGATGTTGGGTCATGGATGCCTGTCCCTGTCAGTTTGTGCCACATTGGGTTTACGACTAGCCATGTCAGCCCGGGCTCCTTATCATATGGATGCTAGCGACACTATCATATACATGTGCCAAAAGGCGCAAACGCTCCCGGGCAAAGGTAAGGCGACACCCGTGGGAGTACCGTGCGTGAGGCCGCAAAGTGATATGAGGTGTTACATGCTAGATCGATGTGGCATTGAGTCGGGGTCCTGACAATATATATATATGGCTTCTGCACAACATCTCCATCATCATTATCAGTACATTCTATGCAGGTGAGTTAGGATGCACTTGATCCCAGGAAGGTATCTATCCTTCAAACCAGAGGAGTGCTTCAAACTAACAATAGTACATAATATCCAACAAAAGAGGGTCGTGCTACAACAGCAGAATACATGGCTCAATCTAGATATCAGAACGAATCAAGTTGTGCATATTTGCTGTTGGCATGAACCACATCGCCGCATTTCGGGTTTGCAAAAGCCATCCATCGCATGGAAGCTTGATGCCTTTCACACACTGAAGATTATCTAGCAACAAGTTGTGTCGACGAATCTCTGGATATGGTGATTCATGAAACCCATGGTATGATGTGTAAACATAGCCCCCCTCACGAATGGAAGTTGCATAGCACAGTAATCATCGTCAGTGATATGATCGATGATTGGTTGGATGATCGGATAATTGAGCCCGAGGAACAAGGAGTGGTTGCCGAGGCTGTAAACCCGCCTCCAGTTGAATACGCCTGGCCCAACGGAGCTGGGATCTTTCTCGAACACGAAGCAGCCATAGCCATCAATGTCACGAACGCCCCACGCATTGTACTGCATGTGGTTTGATGTAATGGTTTGGTCAATTTGGTACGTGCGAATGAGCATCAAATGACCGCCGTCAGCTGAACGAGCGATAAACCACCACCCATCGGCTGGTATGATTCCAGGTCCTGGAATCATGAAGGCCAGCGCATTTGCGTCTGCTGCAACAATTCAAATTGGAGACCAAAAGGACAAAAATAAACAATCATGTTCAGAGTATGTGTGGAATTAAGATTATTATAACAGTGACACATATCATAGACAGAGAATTGCAATGCCGTGGTCATAATCATACCCCAAGTTAAAAAAATAAGCCAATGGCTTTCATATTCTAGCAATATGTCATGGTTCAAACATCATGTAACAATGAGAGGAAAACAGCTATGACAGCGCCTACTCATATTCTACCATAGCACTTACTACTACTGTTCTCATATCAACTCTAAGCAATAACATGCGTTGTTATAAAAATCTTGTAAACGAGAGTAACATATAGCAATCATGATGTTATGCTCATAATATGTATTCTAACAATCATTAGATGCCAATTGTTCTCATATCAACTCTAACAATAACATGTGTGGTCATAAAAATCTAGGAAATGAGAGGAACATATAGCAATGATGTGGTTATAGACATGCTATGCATTCTAAATTTGTAACAAATGAACAGGCAGTCGTATTCATAAGGTAAAGATGAGATGAGATAGAACAATTACACGACGATAGATTCCACCAGTATAGGCAGCCAATCTGTGCGTCGACCGCGTAAACGATGCCATCGTGCACTATAGCATCAGACAGAAATGTTGCCTCAACAGGATTGATGATGAGCCATAACCATGTATGGCGACCGGATTCCAGATAGACTAATCCCATGTTGAACAAGGCAATGAGCTTGTAATCCATGTAGTCTTCTGATGGTGTGGGCACTTCGCAGATTACAACTTTCTGCAAACAGAGGTCGAGCCAAAAGCTTGACGCGTCTCGTGCGTAGTAGGCAGGAGTGTCCGGCGGGCCGCGAGGCTCGATGGCGGCGGTATCCAACGATGGAAGGGTGATCTCTCGCTGGGTGTAGATATCCACGAGACGCCATGGACTACCGGTGTGGTGGATGAGGACGATCCAGTTGGCCTTCATGCCCGCCCAGTAGTGGCCGCGCATGAAGGACAGGTGGACGGGTAGTGGTAGCATGTCGAGGGGCACCACGACAACCTCCGTAGGATCATC
Organism: Triticum aestivum; assembly: GCF_018294505.1. Taxonomy (NCBI): domain Eukaryota; kingdom Viridiplantae; phylum Streptophyta; class Magnoliopsida; order Poales; family Poaceae; genus Triticum; species Triticum aestivum. The sequence goes on from NC_057798.1 coordinate 131,769,603, forward strand.
AAGTCGGTGTCTGGGCCACCTGCGAGGATCGGGCATCAGCAAGCAGGGTGTCTTGAAAAGAGCCGGCCAGTTGCAGACGAGTAGACGGTACAAAGACACCGAGCATGCGGCCAGACGGACGGTGCTGAGTAGGTCCATACGACTACAGATCTGCTCCAAGAGAACATCGGGGAGGGAATTCCAATCGCGGCTCTGCGTGTCAGTCGGTTCTGCCATTGGGGTTTTCGGTGCCTGCGAGCCAGCGGGGAAGTGGATTCGGGCGGGCGAGCGAAGAAGCTTCTCCTCGTGTGGCCGAGCAGTGAGCGGGGGATATGGTACGCGCGAGCTACCAAGGAAGATGGCGCGGGCGGGCGAGCAGTGAGCGGGGGTAAATGGTGTGCGGCCGACGATGGGGAAGAGAGGAGGAAGAAGAAGAGAGGAGGAAGAAGAGTGGAAGACGGGGAAGAAAGTGCATTCAATCTCAATTCTACTAGTACTACTACCAGGATATACCGTCCTTCGGAGTGTAAATAGTTACACCGATGACATGTGGGTCTACCACAAGAGGGCCCATATGTCAGTTAATGGAGGACAGAGGTGCGTAGGCGTATTTGCGGAAGCGTGCTCTACTGGCAAACATGATGGCAGTACTGGGTAAGGCTGATTTAGTAACACCAACACGCTGGTTCAGCTTATTAATTACGTGTCCCATCTGCTGCAGCGTGTATTGTCACTTCACTGCGAAGACTAGTTGAATAGTTCTCTCTGACCGAGATGGGGAATAATGGATCGCGAGGACTTCCTTTCTACAGTATCCCTATGCCTCTACGCTCACTTCACTCATTTTGCTCCGTACCTAGTCACTTGTTGAAATCTGTAGAAAGACAAATACTCCGTATTTGGGAACAGAGGGAGGCTTTTACTCCGTACTATTTGGGAACAGAGGGAGTATCACCATATGGAGGGAACAGAGGAAGCTTGAAATATGAACATGTCAATGGGAGGGAGTAAGCCCCATGCATGCATGCATGCAACATGCAACACTCACACGTACACATGGACGCACGCAACACTCACGCACCCATGCGGCACACAACACACGACGCAACACACACGCTCACGCTCAAGTGCTCAACCTACTCCCTACGTCCGTGAAAGACTGTACATTTAGAGATTTACACATTGACCAGGGCATAATTAACGCCCAAAAGTAGCAGACTTATGTGTGCATGCGACCATTGAGATAAGAAGATTAAATGAAGGCCGTTGCATGCTGTAATTAAGGATAGACATGTAGCCTATACCTACAGCACAAGTTGGTGCATTAGTCAATCAATATCGATTTAGATTAAAGGCTAAATGCATTGGAAGTGTAGATGTACATCATGTACTACACTCTTTGTTTTATAGCCGATGTACACTCTTTGTTGGAAGACCGAGGGAGGACACGTGCATGCACTCACATACACAGCCAGGGCGGTTCGCGCGCAAGGGTTGGACTCGTGTCGCGCCTGCGTAAAGTTTTGTTTAACTGATTTCTTTGCTCTGCCAACTGACAGGTGGGACCCAGAAACCAGGTGACAATTTAACCAGTCAACAAAGTGCCACGTCGACTATGTGGCCGGTCAGTAGGGTGCAATACGGTGCTCTACGATGAGCTAGTGATCGTATAATCGCCGCAAAACTATATATAGTGACCATAAAGAGTGTATTGTTACATACGTTGACCGCCAGTGTATTTTTCTCATTTCAAATTAAGCCATATTAATCGGAAAGGACGCATTATGGACTACGGCTACTAGTACTACTTTGATGTGTCCCGTCAACTCGCCGAACAAGGAGAACCTTGCTTACTACGCCTCTCCCTCGCCCACGCACGCGGTGGTTCGCAGGACGAGGAGAGGGTTTTGACTACAACGCCCTCTCCCTCTCCCTCTCCCTCTCCCTCGCCCTTGCCCTTGCGGTGGACGTGCAGCAGTTCAATCGGTGTCAGATTGCCAGAAGCATATTGTATTGTAGTATCATCATTGTTGGACCTTCCGAAGAGGCGAAGAGCCAAGTGCAAGGTTCACACGAGTACGAACTGTTGAACCTCCCAAAGAGGCAAAGAGCCAAGCGCAAGGTTTTATAGGAGTTGTTGTCCTAGTAGGAGTGTACTACAACTATAGCGAACGATGCTACTGTATGATGCCGCCACGTCACGTATATCCAAAGCTGTGCCACCTTTTTTTCTCAAAGAGCATGTTGGAGCCCGTGCAACAACCACACAAGTTGCACGTACACATAACACATTTACTAGTAATAAATTCTAAAGGACAAATGCCAGTATGCCACACAAGTTCATCTCCAATTCATGTGATAAATTTGTGCACGACTAGTCTACATATATTCACAGCGCTACCGTTCACAATTACCGTACTCCACTTACACGTTATAGATGGGCTACATGTCCTCCTCCAGGTTCCAGTCCCAGGTGTTCTTCATGGATGGCACGATCCATAGCGGTGGGCAACGGGAATCATTGTCGCAGCTTTCTAGTCCGGTTCCACACGATGGAGACTCATCCAAGCTGAAGCGGCATAAATCAGGGATAGCGTGTCCCAGCATGTCGTTCATCCGGCGGTGCGCACTGAAGACACAACCATGCTTCATGAACGGCAGGCCTTCCGTGTCGTGCACGGAAGGTGGCATCCGCTTCACAATGGGGTAGCTGTCCCCGATGAAAAGCGAGTACTCTCCAAGAGTGTTCCTCGGCACCCACGTAGCATCACGGGGGTCGAACTCGGCGCCGTTCATCTGGTACACGCGGCATCCCAGATCTGGACACATGGTGACGTACATAGTCAAGGTCCATGCATAATAATGTTGTGCTCAAATATGGCGGTCAGTAATACTGTGCAGCAAATAGTACTACTCCGGTATAGAGGAAGTAAAATAACCGGCTTATTATATATAGCCACTCTTGGCTACATGGATGAGATAGTAAGACATGGAAAAACAAAAATGGTGGCAGCTAGTGGGTTCAAGTCTTCAAGGGCCTAGCTAGCTATACGCGTCCTCCAAGGTAAAAAGTACTCCTACTAGTACTACTAAGTATACTACTAGTACAACAATGAAAGAGAAGGCGAGAGGGTTAAAAAATGGAATACCTGGGTAGATGGTGACGGTCCGATCGTGGTAGATTGTGTGACCATGTTGCACATCAGTGGTACCATGGGTAACGACTGCTAAGATAGTTGATCCCAATATGCCAAAGTCAGCTACAAGGTTCCAGGTTAGACCGAATCGCGGATGCAAATGCACATCCAGGATCGGCGATCTTATTTTGATCGGGGGATGACTGGTCCCTGCAAAATAATGGAGTACCGTTAGGGATGCAAATGATGGTTTGTGCATTCCGTTTGTAATCTCCCGTACCGTAGGATGGCAACCAGATGAAACAAGTCCCCTGGCTTGTCACCGCGAAGATGCGGCCTAGATGGCGCACGGCGTCTTCGAACGTGTAGGGGTACAAATCTGCCGCCGCCAACATGCGCCAGCCTCTGCCGTTACTGCCTCTTGCATTGATGGCAATCCTTATGTCGAACACCGCGATGAGATAGTAATCGTCGTAGCCGCGTCACTTTGTCGGCGGGTCCGCAATTGCTATCTTCTTCAATCTCATGTAGGCATCATCATACGTATTCAAGCCCAGCCAGTCCGGAAGGCCGATCCCAATGGTGGAGAAGGGGTCTACCGGAACGGCCGCACTGCTGTGGATGTTGTGCAAAATGATGGTGGTATCCGGCCGGAGGTATGCAAGCCAATCTTCGTTGGCACCGACCCAGACCTATATATAAGACGGTGGGCAGCGGAGAAATTACGGGATGGAAATGGAATAACTAAGTACTACATGATCAAACTCCATTACTGACCTGCTCATCGGACAAAATCCGACTACCTCTCAACGTCGGCAACTCTAGCGGAGTCAACGTGCAACCATGGCCAGGGAGCGGTGGACTGTTCGAAGGATTGTCCCATAGAAGAACCTTCTCCTCGAGGACGCATGGAAGACCAACAAGCATGGCCTTTTCCCAAGCCTGTTTAAGCAGCGTCTTGAAAAAGTTGGTGCAGGAAGCACCGAGTCTTGCGGCGGTGAGGACGTCGGAGCGGCGTGCGATTTCTCCCAGAGGATCGTCGTCCAAGGTCTCCCAGCCCCGACGAGGAGGAGAACCGCCTGGCGAATCCATGGGAGCAGCGACGAACTGCCTTCTCTTCGGGGGGAGGGGAACTGGCGAGGAGGAGATAAGAGCGTAGTAACCGCAGGGCCTCGTCCCTTCCAACTGTAGATCGTTCCTCAGCGAAGGGGTGAGGCTATTATTTACTACTAGTACTAGCATTATGGAACGTTATGGGATTGCATTATACTGTAAATAATAGCACTAGTAAGAAATTTTTGGCACTAGGTAGTAGTTTTTGGCGTGGATTAAGAAATTTTGGGTATGTTTTTGCCATTTTTTGTACACGCCAACTAGTGTCAAAAAACGTCTTACATTATGTGACGGAGGAGTACGTACTCGTACTGTAGCAGTACTAGTACTACTTTTCTCAACTAGTAGTGCGATGTACTGTACTTCTAGTCTAGTCTAGTATAGTGCACCAGTTTTGAACTCTTGAATCTCAGGGCCAAGGAGCTACAGTTGGAAGTGGAGGGTACTACTGTTCTCTAGAACCATCGCTTTACTATCAATGCAGGGGAAGTACACCTGCGTAGTGGCCTAGTGGGTACTCTCGGTGCTCTATTCAGCCGCTCCTCTCACGTAGATGGCCTACTCAGCCGCTCCTCTCACGCACACACTAGCAGCCTGTTTATCAGCGACGGTTACTGCGGGGGCATAACATTTGAGTTATTTGATACAGCGAGACTAGGCTTTTCACTTCCATTTGTGGAGGTGTAATGGATCTCATCAAACTTTGTTAGTAGTTCCTTCTTTATGAATGAGATGAAGCAAAGCTTTTGCCTCCGTTTCAAAAAAACACGTCAAGAGGAATTTCTTTTATAGTAGAGCCGATAATGGAGTAAAGTCCATGCGTGCAATGCCACAAGCTACAAGTAGTAGTAGTATTAGTAGTAGTAGTAGTAGTAGAGCACTTTACGTACAGAGCCATATTGCACAGTTCCCAATGCCCTGCAGGCTTTTCCGGCTCCTCGGGCTTAATGAGGCGCTAGTTTAAATATGCTACTAGCTGATGAGGAAGCTTCAAGCGAGGTGCGGCTAGGGCGAGGACGCAAGCCATGGGAAGCTGGGAAGGAAACCCGTTCACGTGGCTAGTGGCTGTCTAGTGCACCCAGATTGTGGGGCGCACATCCGTTTGACTTCAAAACTCAAACAAACCATGTAAAAATTGGGCTCGCAGCGAAGTGTAGTAGTACTATTTAAAAAAAAGGCCGGCCGTGCGTTCGGTCGGATCGAACCCATAAAACGAGTAATACACTCCGCGACCCACTAGTAGTACTCGTTGGGAGTACAACGCAACCTAAGAATCTCCTTTTGTCGCTAGTAGTACGTACATTGTTCCTTACAAGAAACCCCTAAGAGCATGGTTAATAGTATAAGCCAGCTGCGGCTATAAGCCAGTGCCATGTCATCTACAGCCCATCTTATAGCCCAACATGTACAATAAAGATCAAAAGAGTGTACTACTTTTTTATTATTGGCCCACTTCTCATCTCATAAAGTGCTAGGAGCACGTGCTAGAGCTAGCTCTTCCCGAAGACCCGCTTACCTTCTCCTCTTCTCTTCCTCCAACTAAGAAGAAATATACTAGTTTATTTTTTATAGCCCGCTGACTCAGCTCTATTGTACTTGCTCTAATAATGCAAGAAACCACTAAATGCCAAGAAACTACTACCACTTGCATACGTGGCAGACTTAAGATAAGACTACCTTATCAACCATTGTACATGCTCTTACCAACAAAAATCCTCGAGTGACCTCCTACCTCCGGCCCGTCCACCTAGTCATCCTCGGCCATGGGACGCAGCTACCGCCGCCGGCAGAAGGCGAGGTCAAAACCGCCGGCGGTGCGGAGCCCATGTTGCGGCAGCCCGGATGCCAGCTCCGTCCGGCGCTCGCGGCCGCTAGCTAGCCAAGATAGCTCCGTCCAGCTGCTTGTCTGCAAGGTTTGCTAGCTAGATTGGCACGGCAGCGCGGCGGCTTGCTCGCGCGCGCCGCGCTAAGGCCAGCCATCTGGCTCGAGCGAAGGCCAGCGCGGCGGCTTGCTCGCTCGTGAGTCACGCTCGGGCCAGCCTGCCAACCCGTGCGGAGGCCAGCGCGGCGTCCGGCCCGTCCGGCGGAGCGGCGGCCAACTCGCTCATCACCGGCGCCACCGACGAACACGCATCAGTACTGTTTGAAGTAATGTTCAGGAAAAATAATGATTTGAGGGGGAATAACAGGATAGAAGGTCAGATGTGGGTCCCTCGTGTCAACGGTCAAACAAAATGTGTTGGTTTAAGCTGCCTCGTCAGCACGGACGTGTGGGCCAACCCTGTCATAAATGGGTTTAAACGAACCTAATCGGTAGGAGTACTAGGTAGTAGTTTTTGGCGTGGATTAAGAAATTTTGGGTATGTTTTTGCTATTTTTTGTACAATAGATTCTTCCTAGGGCTGGTTGAAAGTGGTAGTTTTTTGTTAAATACTCTACATATTGTAAGTAGGAGTGAAAGTTAAGCTTTGGAAGCCAATAAGCAAGGCTAGTTACATAGTGCATATGTGTACATGATTGAAAGTAAATATCAACCATGAGTGACTAATATCTTGATGGAAAACTCGAAACTATGGAATACTAGGAAAAAATGCATGGTTGGAAATACTAGCAATGTTCATGTCCGTTGCAACGAATCATAATTAGAATAATACTTATTCACAAACTTGGTACAAAACACTCTAATTTTGATATACATATGTCACTAGAGATATATTATGTTTCAATTAGAATATATTCCTTGGGCTGTTTTGGTGAGGTCAGGGAGGGATGTGGTTGGTTTTAAGATACTAATTATGGGTTTTTCTGCAAATTGGTAGACAAGTGGGATGTTGGTGAGAAAAGGCAACAACTTACCTCACAATCGTTAGATGTAGATCTAATGGTCAGAAACGACGGATGGCAGACACACCAGCATCACCAACTTAGTCTTGTGTAGGAGTACTAGCAAGATCCGTGCATTGCACGGAACATCAAGATGCATTTTTTTATAAAACACTTGTTGTGATTGACCCTTGCGGGAGTAATCCCATGTGTAAAAACTAATGATATCTCGAGAAATATGAGATAAGGTGAAGAGGAGTGGGGTGTGGTGGTGGTTGGTGGTCGGACTGAGCGGAGGCATGGGGATTGACGACGCCGGCAGCGGCCACCAGGCCAGTTTGTTCCAGAGGCTTCCTTTCTTAATTGCTCAACAATGAGGTTTGTTGGAGATAAGGATGAACGAGGGAAGGCCTTGTCTGCAAATGTGGAGAGGGGTGCGGGTATCTTTTAGTTTAATTTCCATCCGTCAGATATAGATCGGACGGTCTATATTGCAAGATGGCACACGTACCATCATCACCAACTCGGTTTTTTATAAGAGAAGAAATATAAGTATGGAGATACAAACGTATTATCGATACTTGCTTCCGTAAACTAGCATCTACATTCTATTCAACGCCTCGGCATGTGGGGCCTTAGCACAATGACTTCTCGACTGTGTAAAACAAAGATTTTCCCGTCGCCGACAAGGAGGGGGTGACGGCGGCGCGCTTTTTGGCTTGCTCTAGTCCTAGTAGTCATACTAGGTGGTCTAAGCACGTGTAGATTTATTCTTTTTCACGTCTCGTGTTCGCCGTACTGCCACGACTGTTGATGAATAGACGGTAAGTTATTCACGGGGAAACCCTTGTTGAGCGTGTTTGCGAGAGAGAGAGAGAGACAGTGTGCGTGTGTGATATGTTAGAGACTGAGGCAATGATAACAGATTCTTTGTGTCTATGTGTGTGGAGGATAGAGAGAGACATGTACATGGGGCTTTGTGTTGTGTAACGTGGAGACACATATACATAATTAGAGAGTGAGTGTGTGAGATACACATGCGGACATGGGGAGAGATGAGGATCCAGATAAATGGGTGTTTGTGCGTGTCTGTGTGTGTTTGTGCACGCGTTTGTGTGTGAGAGGGAGAGAGTGTATGTGGAGTAGAGAGACCACTGATGATGTAAACCTAGTATAAGGGAAGGGGGAATGGTGTGACATGTGTAGTAGCGAGATAGCACGGGTGCGGGCGGGGGGAGCAGACTATTTGGAAGAGACATCGAGTGTGTGTGTGGGAGAGGGGTGTGAGAGCGAGAGAAAGAGAGAGCTAGCGACGGAGAGAGAGAGAGAGAGGAAGAGAGGGGGCGAGAGGGGTCGTTTGTGTCCATAAATGGCGTATAGATAGGGAGACAATGTTGATGTTGTCCGAAATTGGCCTATGAACGGAGACGCAAGGGAAGCGAGTCATCGTGTGTGTGATAGGGACTTCATGAGAGATCTAGAATAGATGGTGTAGAGAACAATGTGCGAAATCGAGAACGATTATACATTAGGGAGCTATGCAAAGAGTCACGACATATATGTATACAGGGAAGGAGCTGGGGCGGGTCCGCATGTGGGAGAGATAGAAAGAGGAGAGTGGTGCACAAGGAGACAAAGTGTGCTTGTTTGCAGTGGGGGTGGTGTGTGAGGTGAGTGCGCGAGAACCACATAACTAGGGAGATAGACGTTTGGGGGCGACGTTTTGTGTGTATGGGAAATATACACTCTACATAGTGCGTGTGCTTGGGTAAGAGAGATAGCGGGAGACCTAGAGAGTGAGGGAAGAGATGTGTGCATGCCCGAGAGACAAAGTGATAGAGACCTATGTTGGGGTCCGGACTTTACAAGAGAGAGGGGTGTTAATGTGCTCGTGTGTTGGTGTTTGGGGGAGAGAACGACTTCTCTATGTGTGTGTGTGTGTGGTGGTGGGGGGGGGGTTGACTTCAGATAAAGAGTGAGGTGTCTATATTTGAGGGACTTTAGCGTAATTGAGATATTGTGCACTCATGGTTGATCAATTTGTTTCACAGTTTGTACTATGAGATAACGATACTTTTGAACATGCGTGATATACCTTGATGTACCAGAATTACAAACCTAAGATTGGAATTTTGGAATTCGACTCCATCATTAGCTTTTGTAATTCATTTAAACGGAGGTACATTTTTTAAGCCGGGATTTCGTGATTTCAAATTCATATATCAAACCTAGAGATATACACATACGGGCATGTTCAAACTTTATAATCATCCACTTTATTCATACACATACACATTTTTGCTTTTGTCATCATATTTAGGATAAACACATTTGGAATTTCATTTGAATTGGACCGTATGATGGTATTTGCTTGTAGTAGCTCAATGATCCATATTTGAATTGAATGGACAATCTAAGTTTCGAGTTGGAGACATTGATTTTCAAAACTTGCACATTTTTTTGCGTGCAAAACAAACAAATTGTCGGCCATGATATCATAGTCGGCCGTACGAGAGCAGAATACTTATAATTTTAGGCGCCAAAAGCTTTCAAACTTCCCGCTCACATCGAAATATCACGCGCCCGAAAGTTTAGCCCTGCGATATTCCTGTTTTACCCCTGCCACATGAACGGAAAAGGGCTGCTTTGGTAACTCCATTGTTTTCCCCTCTTTGCCCCCAACATTCTTCCCCAGAGCCCCTCCCCTTCCCCTCCCCGACCCCCCAACCACGGCAAGCCGCCGAATCTAGTCCTCCGCCGCAGCGGTGGACCTCACACCCCGCCGGATCTACCTTCCGCACCTTGGAACCCCCAACTGCCAACTCACCACTTCACCGGAGCCGCTTCAGCGACTGGCTTGTCCACCGCTCCAGATCTCCTTGACCGCCATCATGGTCCACCGCACCGGATCTGCTTAACCGGCGCCCTCGTCCACCACAGCGTAGGCCCTTCACTGACTCCCTCGTCCGCCCCTTCGCTGGCCCTTCATACAAGCCCTCGTCCGCCGCAACAGATCCGCCTCACCGAAAGCACTGTACAACGCGCCCGCCGAAGCCTTCGTCCACTGCACCGGACCCGCTCCACGGACGCCATATTCAACTCCACCGGCCCTGCTTTACCGACGCCGCAGCCTCATCAGGTTATTTCGATTTGTACTCCTTCGGTTTTTCTCTTTATCGTGCAACTGTTCACTTACCACAGATGAGCTTTCTTGTATGTCGACAGGCGCCGCAACCGTAGCACCGGAGCCGCTTCAGCGACGGCGACAGCCGGCCCAAACTCAACCGCAACACGAGCACCATCGACGATCCTTAGCTATCAAGTATGACAACGATACCCATACGCCGCCGAGAATCAGGTACTATTATCCAACGGCCGGCGCCTACGTTCACTTTCCTAGCATAAGCACCGCACCTTTGAATTTCTTCAGGGCATCATTCAGTTTTTCATGAGACGCGTTATTCTGCTTGCACCTGTAGGGCCATACTTCTGGCAGTGAACATGTTACATGTGCTAAATTACATACCAGTGCACATATAGTTAATATGCTTTAGTTTTGTTCTGATGCCACCTGTTGGTTCCATCAGACTGCTTAATGTTCTCTATGCTTAATTACACATCAGCAAACTAGCATGTGGTTCCGCTGCTTTTTGTTCGTTTTACCCTACATTTTCTGATGCTAGCTATTACATCACTGCTCCGAGCCTCTGTTCATTACTTGTTTGTGTGTTCTTGATCTTCCCAAGTTGCATGACTAATTTGATGCTTCTATTAATTATGGAGCTGCCAACCCCATCAAGCAAAATATTTGTTCTTTTGGGGCTGGCACCTCGAACAAGCATAAAAATAGAGGGAAGCAGATATATTGTCGTGTATGCACACACCCTTCTTTCATTAGTTTAGATGAACCATTGATGATCAATTCGGACCAGTGCATGCGATTAAAATTAATTTTACCTAAATAGATGGTGCAGAATAAACTACAACAACTAGATTTGCAACCACGGGATGCTGACGATATCTTCAAAGAACATTGCAACAGCAGCTAGGCTTCACAGCAACATATGGTAAGCCAGTGTGTTTTAGTACATGTGAAATGTAATGCGAGTGGGCTGCTTTCTTGGCTTGTGCCCTCAACGTGTAATCCTACCGAATTACAAATAGTTCAGTTGTCTGCTTTGCTGTATTGCTTGATTCGAATGCTTGTTTGTTGTTACGCTATACCTGAGTTGGCCAATATGTCAGCAGTGCCTGCTGTACTATCGTAAAGAAATGCATGCCTATTTCATTTGAGTCCTTAACTTTTCCTCTCAACTTCATCACAAGACTGTCTTCGTAGTTTATATGAGGCCACACTGTTAAGTGCTTTCTCAGATTATTTCAACTGCTTAGATGCCTTGGCAACTTAAATATAGCGGTGGTACACTCCCTTTCAACTAGGGATGTCAACTGGGTCCCGTTTAATCCCGATTAAAGTCCACTAGTGGTATGATAGTTCAAAAGAGTTTTTGTTTTTTGAGGAAAATGAACTAGGGAGGTAGCAAAAACTAACTAGATGGGACTGGCGGATGTCGTTTATTTGCCACTTACATCCCTAGTTTCATCTTACCATTTTAATTTCTTTTCGGCTGATGCTGCTTCGAACCATTTAAATATAGTTTGCCATGCTCGGCAATAATTCGTCCGTCGTTTACCATGTAAGCTTACTGCCTGGATCATACGATAACTATCTCTTACTTATGTCCAGCGGAAACCTTTCAGGATGCCGTTCACACTAGGACACAATGTACAACCCCAGAATCTATTTGTGGAAGCAGTGCGCCATCCATGTTACCAGATGGTAGCAGTTCAGAGGCAACACCGCCGGAGAGCAGTCTGAGCACAGATATTATAGTGCTTGAGGCTCTACTAGAGGCAGAAAGAGATGGTGTGGCTGCCATGAATGAGGTAATCTTTATCTTGAGGCTGGAAATTACGGAATTAGCGGCACGCATTATGCAAGCAACCCAAGAATTGGAGGAAGTAAGAATGTTGCATTTGAAGACGGAGGAGGTCCTGCTGTTTCTGCTATCTGAAGCCCAAGGTAATCCCGGTTCTTCTTTAGATACCAGTTGAAATTGTCATTAGATTATTGTACTTGCATGTTGTGTCATGTCTCTGAATGGATTATGTTGCAAGACCCCCTATGTTGTCCATGTGTTGTAATGATCCGAATTTTTTAGGCGAGGTAATCCTCAGTACTTGTATGATTGACATAAGGTGAACTGTTTTTCGTGTGAGCATATTGTATTGGATGAAATAACTGTTTGACTCAGAGTGTATCCAACCTACTGAATTCGAAGATCACGGCATTTCTAAATCATAATCATATATAAAGGTGGAATAAATCTTTGTTGTGGTTTTGAAGAAATAAATAACAAAACGTATAATTATCTGTGGATATTCGTAATCGAATACAAATTGGATTTGAATTTAGTTTGCCAGGTCCCAGGGCAAACGTGAATGCTAATTCTCCCAAGTTTTGAACGAAGCGGCTAAACACCCACTATAATTTGTGGGCTGCCCGAAGCAAGTGTTTGCGAGATGGAAATTACTGTCTACCCCTGACACTTGACATCCTTATCGACCGGATTTACACTGCTGTCGATAGGGGTAGACTAGTAACTTCAATCAGACGTGACACGACGGCCTCTGAGCCCATTCAGACACGGTGGGCGCCAAACGTGGGCGGCAAAACACATTTGATTCAAGCTCGTCCGAAAGACATGTGTCTCTTCCTCCATTTCCCCATTCATACACGGTGGGCGGCAAAACAAACTCTCCTCGTCCGAAATCGATGTAGGCTAATATTTTAAATAGGGGCAGATGTGTAACTTCCATCAGACGTGACACAACCGCCCTACCTGTCAGCCCCGTTCATACACCGTGGGCGCCAACCGTGGGCGGCAAAACACCCTCTCCTCGCCCGAAATAGTTACCGGCAAATATTTGGGAGATGCGAGATTACCGTCCTATCCCCAACCGACGCGATGTCCGAAATTTTAAACGGGGGATAAGTTCGTAACTTTCCCCCATTTCAGAGAAGCGCGTCCCAAAGTTTGAGATCCCCCCTCCCCTCCATTTCCCCATTCATACACCGTCGGCGGCACGACAACCTCCGCACTGCGGCCAGCCTCCTCCGTCCGCCACCCCATCCTCCACCTTGCCGGAGCCGCTACCCCTACCCCGTCGTCCACTGCAAGAGATGGACGTCTCTCATCCACGGCGCTGGACCAGGATCCTTTCATCGCCTCCTCTCGCTTCATCGGCGCCGTCGTCCACCTTGCCGTTGCCGCTCCTACGACCGCCTCGTCCACGGCAACAGGATATATCCCCCGACCCGGCCGTCTGCCGTCTAAAGTCTTCTTCCCCGCCGCCGACAGCCATCGCACCCGCAGCACCCTCAACGTATCAGCATAGGCCTACACGGCGTCGCAAGAGAGGTGGTACTCTTCCATATGTGCTTAAGTTATTGATCTCACCCGGAAAATAGATCGTAATTTGTTTACTGTACTTTTCTTGTCCGTACCAAATCGTAGTGGCTAGTTGAAAGCAAACATTGGTTGCGAAGTAGCTTTGTCCGGTTTGCACCTTCAGATCCGCCATGGCACGGGCACTATACTCGTAAAGCTTATGGTTTCCCCCCTTTATATTCACTACCATCATCGTAGGTGCTTCGTGTCGTGCTAGCACTGCTCCTCAAGACCTCAACCCAAAGCTTACGTGTTGAAATACGAATCTGATATGATGCTCATATCACTAAAACAGAGAACGTTTAATTGGTCACCTAATGTTCCTATATTCGTTTCGAAAAGCATGTGCGCCACCCACTGGTCCAGCTAGTTCCACTTTCCTGATTTTTCTCTTGATGCTTAGGGTTTTCCCCTTTTATCTACTCTACTATGATCTGCGTAGGTGCTTTCTGTCGTACTAGCATTACTCCACCCTTCAAGCTAAACAACACAACACTCAGAATTCGAAAGCTTAGTTGTTCAAATATGATTGTGATATGATACTGATATTAGTTAACCGACACATTTAATTGGTTAGCTAAAGGTCCCACTTGAGTTTCCAAATGCATGTCGCGACATATAGAGAGACAGCATAATTGCATTTCTTTGTCACTTGTTGACCGTACTTTCTTGTCCATACCAAATCTTAGTTGTTATTTCAAAGCAAACATCGGTTGCTAACTACCCTTTGCGCGGTTTGCAGCTTCAGATCTGCCATCCCACTGCCACGGTCAACACTGTACTCATCATGCTTATGTTTTCCCCATTTTATGATGACCACAATCAGCCTACGTGGTTCGTGTCGTAATAGCACTGCTCCACCCATCGAGCTAAACAAGCTTAGTTGTACAAATTCATATCTGATATTATTGCTGATATTAGTAAAACTGAGAGATGTTTAATTGGTTAGCTAAATGTTCCTACTTTAGTTTCGAAATGCATGTGAGCCACATATGGAGAGACCGGAAAGAATAGTATTTCTCTGTGCGCTCTGGTTCATCATGGGTGGCCAACCGACATTGTATTGAAAGACTTGTAATATCTTCAATCTGCTTGCTCTTCTGCTCTTCTTTAAGATGATACTCTTCTCTTGCGGTCGACTGGTCAGGTCGAGTTGTTCTCCCTTAGTATATTTTGAATCTGTCAGGTCAGGTCGACTTGTTCTTCTTTACTATATGTTGAAGCTATCATCTGCGAAGTGTCATCACTTCTGGAGCTCTCATATTTTGAGTAGTAGGCCACATTATATTAATGCACACAACAAATTACAGCATGCATGGCATCTTTTAAAAGAATTGCAGAGATAGCACAAAGGGGTTTACAGGGAGGCAGTATTGGATTAGAATCACTTCTGCATTACAAAGAAAATCTCACTTGTTTTTATGTTTTCATGCATGTCAGATATTGAACATTATCAAAATGAATATGAGAATGGGCGCACGAGAGGAATATTGCGGAACGATCCACTGGCTAACAAACTTGGCATGGTGGAGGATGGCCTATCTTATTCACCCATCAAGGTGCTTGCTCTAACTTTGCAAAGTTGTATTGGTCGCACATATTTTGCATCTGACCTCTTGCATTACTTCTACTTTGTTACACCATCTGCTTAGTTTAAGCATCATATATGAGTATATGCCATACCTATCCATTTTCTGTACCTATTCCATGTGTCGTCACACTATGTTTTTCCAGTCAAATGTTGTTCTTTCGTAATAGATGTCCAAAAGGAAGAGGGTGAGTGCAGATCCTCAAGGAGTACAAACTAGGTATTTGGAAAAGGTAGTGATACCTGTTAAATCAGATAGATCAGCAGCCACAGAAAACACAGGCCCAACTGTACCACACTTTACCCCTACTCCAGTGGCCAAACCCCTATTAGAACTGCTGGGAGCCCAGCGTCAGGTACTGTCTATGATATCAATTCAAAATTTGAACTCCTAAATTTCTGCTTGTGCCTTACCTTCTCTCTTGTATGAAAACTAATTTCAGATGAATCTCCTTGCTCAAAGGATCATACGATCTCAAAACAATAATGGGCTCTGCATTGCTCTTGTCAGTACCTCTCTCCCTTTTGCCTTGTAACGCTGTACTTAATTAATTGCTATTTGATTATGTATCATCAGTCTGCACCTGAGCTTCATTATCCTCTGTTTCTTCCAATATTATTTGATCTATATTTACTCTTTGCAAAATGTAGAATAATGGCAACGCTTATAAAGAATTTTCTTTGGGGAATTTATTGAATTATCCTTCCATCAACATGGAGAAGGGCTTTGTCCAGCCCGTGTTAACATGTAATGTAAGTTCATCCTTCTCAAGCCTTCAAACTTTGTTCTAGTATAGATTTGGATAGGCATCATTTCCTCCACTGCTGTTTGCTTTGCTGTTTACATCTGATTGGATGTTTGCAACAACTACCAGTTTCAAATTGTAGTTGTAAAAACATGTTCCTTATGCAGAACAGATCCATTTATTTGCTTATATAATTGTGAAACCTGTTACGTGTCTCCTTGTTTCTCTTTCAGAGTCGTATCTCTTACGCCAGGCAGAACTTTAGGGAAGATAGTGAGCCAAACCATCTTGAGGACAGCGAGATGACCCCAAGGTCCTGTCTTGATGAAGACAGTGAGTTGAAGCTACTCACCAGCAGGTGTGAGACAACCTCTGTGCAGTCGCTGCCTCAATCAGTTCGACTTCTTCAGTCTCAACTTAAAGCGGAAAGGCTTGCTTCAGCTCAGCTCCGACTTGAAGTCAAAGATGCAATGAAGATGTCAGAGGACTGCCGTGCGCACCATCATGCCTTAAATCTAGTGTTGATGCATCTATCGTTGACACAACTGAGGTCTACTCAGCTTCTTCAGCTGTTTGGGGGGCCCGACCTGGCCAGGCCTAGTGCCTTCTGAAGTGCTCTCAGTTTTGTATATTCTTTTGTCGGCGCGTTTATTTGCACTGGTGGCGAACTTTGATGCCCAGTGGATGTAATATGTGTGATAGCCGTGATAGCCTAGCGTAAGTTGCTTGCTTATTTATTTCCTTGTTGTCTTGTTTATTTGTTTGCTTGTAGTCATTGCAGTTCTTTTTCCGCGGTTTGCTAGTGGCTGCAATAACCTATTTTTTAAAACTAGGCCACAATAACCATGGGCTAATATTTACTGTAGTGACACTGGGCCTCCTACGGGCCGTAGAAACAGTGGGCCTTCTACGGGCCGTAGAAACAGTGGGCCTTCTACGGGCCGTAGAAACAATGGGCCTTCTACGGGCCGTAGAAACAATGGGCCTTCTACGGGCCGTATCATCAATGGGCCTTATACGGGCAGTATGATCGATTGGCCAAACATGGGCCAATAACAGGCCGCATTATGGCCGTAAACGGGCTAGAGTTGGAATCGTCCGTTCATGGGCCGACCATAACGGGCCATCGTTAATAGGCCGTATTTGATGACGCTATGAAAACGGCCCAACGTATTAACGGACCACAAACGGGCCGACTGTAACCACGGGCTGAATTTGGCCCACAAGCAGAAAATGACAGTAACGGGCCGTAAGTAAACGAATGCTGGAAATGAGCCCAAGAATAAATGGGCTCTGAGAAGGCCGAAAGATAACATGGGCTGGAAACGGCCCAACGGAATAACGGGCCGTTAATGGGTATAAAGTGATACACTGTTCATTACGGGCCAGTTTCACCACGGGCCGTTAATGGGTGTAAAGTGATACACTGTTCATTACGGGCCAGTTTCACCACGGGCCGTTAATAGGCCAAGAGTTACATAGGGCCTCATATGGGCCGAAAGACGTCATGGGCCATACATGGGCCAGAAGTGAAAACGGGCTGGAATCATATTGGGTGGCCCAGATGACGCTACTGGGCCTAATTCGGATAGGGCGTAACGGGCCTTGGGTTAGCGGGCTGTAAATGGGCTATATGCGAACAGGCCGTTAACAGGCTTTACATGGGCCGGCCCGCCACCTTTTGACCAAGTCAAACGGGCCGGCCTTTTCACAGGAATGGGCCTCTGTTGGGCCGTGCCACGTGTCGACGTATCATAGGCGCCTTCTGTCCAATGAGTGGATGACATCTGTCCCAACGATGAGCCGACACGTGTTTCCTCCAGCCAATGATGATTTTACACGTGGAAAATCCCCATTGGTCGGGGCTGTTAACGGGTTATCGGATCCAAAACCCGACCCGATAGCTTAACGGCGTTCCGTTACGGTGGATGCCACGTGTCGGTCACCCTTGACGAAAGCACTTCTGTGACGCGGATTTATCGTCATGGAAGTGGACACTTCCGTGATGATAATTTTGGTAATGTCATGGAACACTTCTACGACAGCACAGGTATGACTATCTTGATTCTGTCATAAAATTCGTCATGGATGTACATGCATGACAGAAAATGCGACCTACTGTGACAAACACGTATCATCACGGAAGTGTATTTTTTTGTAGTGAGTTGTCTATCCTTCCGCAATCTTTCTAGCGCAATTAGTGCATCAACTTCTTTGTCATCAAGATGTTATCTGATGCTCTGACATTAATGGAAACGCTGACAATTCTCTCACAAACTAGAGCAACGTGCAACGGAGCACACGAATATCATCATTAGGCTCGCTCCTCACGGGGATCACAGTCGCCAAGATCCATTTGCCTTACAACGGATCCTTGGGCTCCCAGTGCTGGCCAAGTTCATGGCAGCATCACACTATGCCTACAATACATTTGAAGATGCCGGGCCTGTAACAATCATCACCGTCCCCTCTACACTGATTTGCGCCAACCAACTCTACTAGGAAGCAGTTGCAGCAGCTGCTGCCAAGGCACCTGCTCCTGCCACCAAAGCTCCGAGAGGGAAGAGGAAGACCGGTAAGACCTCTAGCACCCACTCTGGCAACCGCACCTCTTCGGACTGTAGTGCTCCCGTCGAGGACGTGACAGAAAGCTCCACCGGCAGGAACAAGAAATCCAGGGCCACACCGCCACAAACCAAGAAGGTGCCCGTCAAAGAGGATGTCACGGGAGGGGCTTTCACCATACGCTCCACCCTTGACAACAAATAGGAAGACGCGTTCGTCGCCTTCCTGCGGGCGAATGTCGATGTGTTTGCATGGCAAGCATCCGACATCCCCGGTGTTCCTAGGGAGGTGATTGAGCACCACCTTGCTGTCTGCCCTCATGCGTCGCCCGTTAAACAGAAGGTCAGAAAGCAGGCTTTGGAACGACAAGAGTTCATTACGGAGGAGATCCGGAAACTGGAAGCAGCAGGTTTCGCGAGGGGAGTGCTCCATCCGACGTGGTTGGCCAATCCGATGGTAGTGCCCAAAGCAAATGGGAAGTGGAGGCTGTGTATTGACTACACAGATATCAATAAGACTTGTCCCAAAGACCCCTTCCTGTTGCCGTGCATCGACCAGATGGTTGACTCCACGGCTCGGTGTAATTTGCTATCATTCCTCGACGCCTACTCCGGCTACCATCAGATATTCATGACGAGAGAAGACGAAGAGAAGACAACATTCATCACCCCATGTGGTACGTATTGCTTTATACAGATGCCCTTTGGGTTGAAGAGTGCTGGCTCAACATTTGCAAAGGCGGTCCAAATTGGTTTTGAACCCCAGCTCCATAGGAATATGGAGGCTTATATGGATGACATAGTGGTCAAAACCAAGGACAGGATGACCCTCGTACCAGACTTAGAAGAGACATTTGCAAACCTGCGCAAGATCAACCTCAAGTTGAACCCTGAGAAGTGCGTCTTTGGCGTCTCGTCCAGCAAGCTTCTCGGGTTCTTTGTGTCGTAGCATGGTATCGAGGCCACTCCAGACAAGATCAAGGCTATAGAGCAGATTGAGGCACCCAAGCGAGTCAAGGATGTGCGTCGGCTTGCCGGCTGTGTTGCCGCCATGAGCAGATTCATCTCCAAATCTGCCGAGCGTACCCTTCCCTTTTTCAATATTTTGAAAAAGGCAGGCTCGATGGTGTGGACCCCGCAGCACTGCAAGATTTGAAGAGGTAACTTTCCTCCACGCCAATAAGAAGCCACAAGAACCGTTGCTGCTGTACTTCGCGGCAACAAACCAAGTGGTCAGCGCCGCACTAGTGGTATAGAGGGAAGTTAATGACGAAGTGATAGCAATGACGGAGCCTGAAGCCATTGGTGCAGAGACGACACAGCCAGCTGAGGCATTGCCGAGGAAGAAGATGATGCAACACCCGATCTACTTTGTTAGCTCCCTCCTGCAGGGGGCTAGATCAAGGTACTCCAGTGTGCAGAAACTGCTCTTCGGCCTCCTTATGGCCTCGAGGAAGTTGCGTCATTACTTCCAAGCGCACGAAATCACTGTCGTCACTCGCCTCCCTCTACAATGGATATTGCACAATTCAGATGCAACTGGAAGGATTGTAGAGTGGGAACTGGAGCTGTCTAGCTTTGGCCTCAAGTTTGAGAGTACCTCGACAATTCAAAGTAGAGTCCTGGCGGAGTTCGTTGCGGAATGGACCGTGATGCCTGATGAAGAAGTTCAGGAGACTGCTCTCCCCGGCAAGGAGGCAAGTTGCGACTGGATCATGTACTTTGATGGGGCTTTCTCTTTGCAAGGCGCCGGGGCTGGCGTACTGCTTGTCGCGTCCACCGGAGAGCACCTCAAGTACGTAATACAAATGCACTTCCCCAGGGAGATATTGACAAACAATACTACCGAATACGAGGGGCTGCTTGCCAGTCTTAGAATCGCGGCAGACCTCGGAATCAAGAAACTCATTGTCAGGGGCAACTCGCAACTTGTCATCAAACAAGTCGACAAAGATTACCACAGCCCGTTGATGAAGGCCTACGTAGATGAAGTGAGAAAGATGGAAGAGCGTTTTGATGGTATACAGGCAGAAGACGTCCACCGAGCGGAGAACGACATCGCCGATTACATGTCAAAGCGCGATGCTCTGAAGCTTCCTGTGGAACCAGGTACCTTTGTGCTTCAGATGACTCAGCCATCCGTTGCTCCATCGACAGAGCAGAACAAGAGAAGGAAATCAGGGCCCTGCAACTACTTTCCCGCCGAGCTCCCCGGAGCCGGCGGCAAAGATGTTGATGGAGACACTGAGCCCGCCGTAGGACGACCAGCTCCAGCAGAGCGTCAAGCTCTTGCCATTGAGACGGGCGCTCCTATGATGGAAGAAATGCATTTGGTCCTCGCTGTCGAGCCCCAGGATCCGGCATGGGCACAGCCTACCGTCCGATTCCTCCAAATAGGGGAACTTCCTGAGGAACAGGAAGAAGCGGAGAAAGTAGCCCGTCGGTCTGCCATGTATCAGTTCGTCGATGATGTTCTATACAGGAAAACACCGAACGGTGTGAAATTGAAGTGTATCCCTCAAGAGGAAGGACTGGAGCTATTGGCAGAGATACATGGAGGCATATGTGGATCCCACATAGGGTCGAGAGCCCTTGCCGACAAGGCATTTCGGCAAGGCTTCTTCTGGCCCACTGCCCTCCAGGATGCGACGACACTAGTCACCAGGTGTGAAGCGTGTCAGTTCCATTCAAAGAAGCTTCATCAACCAGCTCAAGCCCTTCAAACCATTCCTCTCTCATGGCCCTTCTCGGTATGGGGGATCGATATATTGGGCCCTTTTCCCCGTGCTGTCAGGGGCTTTGAGTACTTGTACATCGCAATCGACAAGTTCACAAAGTGGCCGGAGGTAGAGACGGTGAGGAAAGTTACAGCCCAGTCAGCCGTCAAGTTCTTCAAAGGACTAGTATGCCATTTTGGAGTGCCCAACAGGGTCATCACCGACATCGGCACACAGTTCACAAGCCGCACCTTCATGCAATATATCCAAGACCTCGGCAGCAAGGTCTGTTTCACTTCCGTTGCTCACCGGCGAAGCAATGGTCATGCTGAGAGGGCAAATGCTGAAGTACTGCAAGGCCTAAGGACGAAGACCTTTGACAGGCTGCACAAGAGTGGAAGGTGCTGGATTGATGAGTTACCGACGGTTCTTTGGTCGATTAGAACGACACCGAATCGAGCCACCAGCCAAACACCCTTTTCCCTGGTATACGGGGCAGAAGCAGTTCTCCCCACGGAACTCATATATGGGTCACCTTGAGTGCTCGCTCATGAAGAGCTTGAGCAACAGATATTGCAGCAAAATGATGCAACGCTCCTTGAGGAAGATCGTCTTAGGGCGGCTGTGAGAGCAGTATGCTACCAGCAAGCCTTGCGCCGCTACCATAGCCGCACGGTTCATGCGCGAAGTTTTGAGGAAGGCGACCTTGTTCTTCGGCGCGTTCAATCGGCCAAGAATACCAACAAGTTGACGCCAAAGTGGGAAGGCCCTTATCGGGTAATACGAGTCACCAGGCCCGGCGCAGTCCGCCTGGAGACCGAAGATGCCTTTCCGATGAGCAATTCCTGGAACATCGAGCATATTCGCAATTTTTACCCATAAGGCACGGCTTGCCGGGCCCCCTGGCAAGCCACCTTTTGTAAGAGCCTTGCCGGCAAGGCATGTAACCCTTTGTACAGAGCTAGGCGCAGACCCTGAGCATAAATAAATGAAGCGCTAGCGCCCTAAGTTATAGCATGCATGCTAGGTTGAGTCTCCTCCTCGGTTAGGGTTGATAGTGCTTAGAGGCAACTAACCCCTGGTCTAGAGATCGAGCGTGCATCTTTCTGTCCTCTTTGATTTACAGGGTACGTGGACACGTCTACTGAGCAACTCAAGAAAAGAGGGGGGGACAGATCGGCGCTCCGACCCTGGCAAACCCAAGTTGGCTGGGGCGGAAGACACAAAGATCCAACCCCGGAAAGCCAAGATTGCCGGGGCTGCGAACTCAGATAAGTCATTCATCTCCCGCCATGTGTTTCTGTATGAATTGGGACGTATGAAACCTCATTTACTTCCAGAACACCATGCCCCCCTCTTCCCTGTGCCCAAGGATAAACCCCTGGGCCAGAATTTGGTCGTAGCCGCGGTGGAAGGGTAACACACGAGGGGCCTAACCCTACTTCGTCCCTGTCTCCGCCGAAAGCGTGAGAATAGTCGACCGAAGTAATGGGAGACGACAAGGTCTATTGACGGCTGACGAAGTTTATCTAAATAACAAGGACTCGTTCCTTGGTGTGGGCCTCGCCCACACACGAAGAACCCGCCAAACACCCCTTTTTCATTTAAAAACATCCCATACAGGTACAGTTCATACAGGATGAAAAACATGAGCGAGGGGGTTACAAGCTTTAAATTCTATTAAGGCCCAAAGGCTAACAAACTAGAAAAAGATAAGGTGCCCGTGATCCCTTTCTTGTCCCTCTCCTCAAGAGGCAGAGCGAGATGGCAAAAGGGAGAAAGGAGCACCTAGGTGAGGTACGAGCAGTAGAAGGCACCAGGAGAACATCCCGGCGGCCACCCCGACGGGAGGCTGGTGATGATGATGATGGTGGAAGAGCTGGAAGACGAGGCGGCTGGACCGGCAATACGCGACGAAGGCGTCGGTGCCTGCGTACTCCGAGTTGACGGCCCGCCATCCGCCTTCTCCGCCTTCCCCGCGCCTCCTACGCCAGCCGCCCAAGGAGACAGCCCCGACGAGTTCGAGGGGCTAGGTGCAGATGCTGCTGCTGCTAGCATCGCCCCTAGACGACGGGACCGACACCTAGTCGGACCTGTCATCCTACCACCTACTACCCTTGTTGTCGCTGTCGCTGTCCTCCTCGTCACTCTCGCTCGAGGAGGAATCTTCATCATCGGCACTTCTGGCAAGTTCCAAGATCTCCAAAGACGTCGACGGGGAGCACGCCGCCCTCCATTAACTTGAAGAAAAGGATGAGCCACACCGTCAAGCTATGGATACGAGCAAACGTTTTCCATCCCCGACGGAGATACATCACATGAGGAGCAGGGAAGTCGACGCGGACCCGTGTGCCACTGATCCCGCAGCCCCTCATCTGCAATCTGAGGGTCTGGGGCGGGTCGAGCTCCATCTCTGCAGCAAAGGGAGTGGGGAGGCGAAGACGACGGCGCGGTGGTCGGTGCTGCCTGATGAAGAATTCGCGGGGCTGGTCCCCGACATGGCCCTCCATCGCGGGAGGCACCGCTTGTGGAAGCACAGCCACCGCTCCGCCTCATCGTCCTCTGCCTCGACCACCACGGCGACCTCGACCGCGCCCCCTCCCTCTCCATCTCGCAACCGGCTCCGCCGCCTCGGGCTCAGGAGGGGGAGGGACGCGCTGACGATCTACGACCCTTGCCACCATTGTCGAAGAACCCACACCTCCTCTCACCATGGCAAGAAGAAGAAAGAAGCAGAGAAGAAGAAGAAGATGGATGATGGAAGAATGCAGAGTGCCCCTCCCCTCCCCTATTTAGAAAGAGGCGGAGTCGGGGGCTCGGCCGCCCCATTCAACCAATCCTGTCGCGAGGGGCACAGGGAATCCAGACCGACCCGCTGCTCCAATAAGCAACGGCCCGGTTTCCCATCCCCAATACCTGCGACCTGCATGAGAAACACATGGCAGGACAGCAAAACCGAGGAGATGGGTGGAGCGACCGTCCCCCACCCCGTGATCATGGGGAACGGACGCACTGAAGCCCACAACCCGAGCCATCCAATAAATGAGCCGCGCCTCCTCGCCTCCCTCTTTTTTATGGGAAGACGCGAGCCGCCTCTTTACTCCGATGTGACGCATGCCTGCAGGAATCGCCCCACGCATGATTCCCATGTCATGCACACCCCTCCACGCCGTGCCAAGCGCGTAGGACGTGAGGAGCGCAGCGCATGAAAAGTTTCACCATGGTAAAAACCGACCCTGCCTGCCCGCACACCATTCTGGGCCTAGTCCAACAACGCGTCGCGCTTATGTATGGCCCAGGCCCGGGGGCTCCTGTCAGTGTACAAAAAGAGGGGTGCACTTTTGTACCCCTATACCTGTGCACGGGCAGTCAGAGCCGCGCCCACGGTCACACCAAGCAGAGCCAGTGACGTGAACGAAGGTAAGACCAAAGCGCAAAGTGGCCAACGCCAAGACGAAAACCACAAGAAGCGGAGGGACGAAGCAGACTCCCCCGGCAAGACCCTTGCCGGGGCAGCTTTAGCAGCCCCGGCAAGACCCTTGCTCGGGCAGCTCGCCCCACACCAACGGAGCGAGTCACTCTTGAGCCCACAACCTTTAGCATAGTCTACTACGATAAGGCGAGGGCTCGGGAGACACCTCCTTGGTGGCATGCAGATCTTTGTCAAGATCATAAACATACAAGACCAGATGAGGACCAAAAGACGATGACCCATGGCAAGATTCTAGCCAAGGAGATCCACAAGGCCCCGGCAGGCGCCTTGCCGGGGACGACGGCAAGTGCCGCGGCAGGGCCCTTGCCGGGGCCCCGGCAAGGCCCTTGCGGAAGACATCAACAGGGTCACCTCTAGGCCCGCATCAACCAAGATCCCACCGACCGTCCCCAGGCAGCTGCCAGCCCGACCATCTGGGCACGCACCTGCATCGTGGCATCTAGATCGTCCTCTACGCCAACTCAGCAAGCACCTGCGTCATGGCATGTAGATCTTCTTGAAGGTGCCCTACCACCGCGCCACCTCAGTTGCCTGCCTGCCTACATGGCGCCACCCGCACCGCTGGCCAGGGTGCGTGTCGAAGCCAGGCGAGGCGGCAACGGACGGGACGGGCTCCGTTCCCGCCCCCGATAAAGCAAGAGGACACCTAAGCAATGCATTAAATGCATCTTGTCCTGTAATACGAGGGATAACCTCACGACACTATACCCTTTCCACCTCCTGTGTGCCACTATGGCGACCCCTTTTCCTATAAAAGTAGGCCCGAGGCAACCAGGAGAAGGATTCAGCTTTTTGGAGCTCGTTACACCCTGTAGCTAGCTCAAGAACTCAGAATACATCCACCAAAGAAGGACTAGGGTTTTACGCATCCCCGTGGCCCGAACTTGGATAAACGAACCGCGTGCTCTCTGTTAGATCCGCTCTTCTCTCAACCCCACGCCCCGCCAACCGTAGTAGGGATTCTTGTGATGTCGTTTCCACCGACATGCAGTGTGGCCTCTGATAGATCAACCACCACAAGTGCAAATTTTTTTAGCAGTGGGAGTAGAAGCATTTGTACTAGATTGTCTGCTAGATGGCATCGGGCAAAGGTGGCGGTGTGGAGAGAGGAGGAAAACCACGTGATGGACATTGGTGGTGAGGCCACAGATACATCGGTTCGTGGTATGTTACATACATAGTCATGGTAGAACTCAAGCTACTGGAGTTTATCGAATTGACAGGATGTCAGCTAGGCAGCCACCATGCAGGGTATGTCTAGCAGGTAGCATGCCAGATGCAGATGAATTGAACAGAGCCCCCATGGGAGGAGATGATGGCTCCAGGGAGTTCAGAATCATCATCGACAGATAGCTGACGACAGTCGAGATTAAGAGGCGTGGGGTGCCACAGAGTGCACCACCGAGATGCGAGGACTTGTGTGCACCAACCATTCCGTCCGGGAGATCGCTGATGCGGTCCGCCGGATATTCTACTGGTTCCTCAGGTCCAGGGGGCACTTCTGGCCACACAGCCAGGTCCAAGATCTACATCTGGTGGCGGCGCAGGTCGGAGCCTCATCTGTGTTCATACCAATCTAAAAGAAAAAAATGGCATAACATGTAGGACATTCGAAATAAATTCCCAAGATCAGGAAGAAAAAAGGCACAAACATATATGTAGGTGACTAACCGGTTTTCCGTCGGAGTCGTAGTTGTTGCCGGAGTTGCTGTTGACCTCCAGCTCCAGCCGGGGGGGAACGACGGCACCGACGAATTTAAGGTCATGCTGCTACCTGCGCGAGACCTCATCGGCGGCGACGGAAATCTCTATGGCCAGCTTGACGCGTTGTGCGGGTGCTTCACCAGCCCCGGTGTCACCACTCCCTCCGATGGTGCGCTTCGACGGCATCGTCATACACTCCGGAATCCAGACGTCGATGACCACTGTGGACCGGGGGTGCGGCCCCCTATTATGGCGGGAGGCTCGGGCGTGCAATTAATATGGACCAGTGGGAGCGAGGCATGCTGCGGTCAAAAGTTGTCTCGCCTCCCGGTGAGCCTGTGCGGTGGACGTCTACCATTCCTACCATCATTTCACACAGCTACTCGCACGCCTCCCCGTCAATATACACACCTGCACGCACGCCTCTCAGTATGCCCGTGCGGCAGCCTGCTCGCACGCGTCGCATCAACTGCTTCACTGAACCATTTGCATTGAAGAGATGTACAAATCCTGCGTTGAACATCTCGCACGCTTCCCGGTGAAACTGCGCACTCGACGAGTTTTGGATTTACTGCAATTGAAAAACCAAGCATCCCAATGTTTTGCCGGTAATCAACAGTGCCCCGGTGTTTGAAATTCACTCCCATTTCTTACATGGGACTTAAGCATCCACCCAACGACACAAATTTGATTTTTCAACCAATTTATATGCACTAGAGCATGCGCATGTAGTTCAAATTTTAATTACGCACATAAATGAATTGAAAACTCACTTAATGCATAAAAATATCCAAATGAACCCCGAAAAATCACAAAAATTCACACAACACCCCTGTTGTTCTATGTTGACATGAGAAAAAAATTTGAAAGCAATAAGAGGCAATGGATATCGTTTCGTCCCCAAAGGTGGGACGTTCCCTACCGAAAACCATCATGCTTGTTGTGAGAAGCTCCGATTTGTGAGAAGCATATACCCAAACATGCCCGAAATGGGACAAAATTTGTCCCACGACATGTTGATGACGCTCCATGATAGCATGCCAAGTTTCATGAATTTCAGACGAGTTTTGGATTTACTAGAATTAAAAATCTGGGCATCTCAATGTTTTGCCCGCAATCAACGGTGCCCTGGTGTTCGAAATTCATTCCCGTTTCTTGCATGGGACATAAGCATGCACCCAAGGACACATATTTGATTTTTCAACCAATTTATATGCACTAGAGCATGCACATGTAGTTCATATTTGAATTATGCACATAAATGCATTGAAAACTCAGTTAATGAATAAATGTCTAAACAAACCCCGAAAAATCACAAATAATCACACAACACTCCTATTGTTCTTTGTTGGCACGAGAATTTTTTTGAAAGCAATAAGAGGAAAGGATATCGTTTCGTCCCCAAAGATGGGACGTTCCCTACCGAAAACCATCATGCTTGTTGTGAGAAGCTCTGGTTTGAGAAGCATATTCCCAAACATGCCCCAAATGGGACAAAATTTGTACCATGTCATGTTGATGCCTCTCCATGATAGCATGCCAAGTTTCATGAATTTCAGACGAGTTTTGGATTTACTAGAATTTTAAAACCAAACATCTCAATGTTTTGCTGGCAATCAACGGTGCCCTGGTGTTTGAAATTCATTCCTATTTCTTGGATGGGACCTAAGCATGCACCCAAGGACACAAATTTGATTTTCCAACCAATTTATATGCACTGGAGCAAGCGCATTTAGTTCAAATTTGAATTATGCACATAAATGCATTGAAAACTCAGTTAATGAATAAAAATGTCCAAACAAACCCCGAAAAATCAAAAAAATTGCACAACACTCCTGTTGCTCTATGTTGACATGAGAAAAAAGTTTGAAAGCAATAAGAGGCAATGGATATCATTTCGTCTCCAAAGGTGGGACGTTCCCTACCGAAAACCATCATGCTTGTTGTGAGAAACTCCGGTTTGTGAGAAGCATATACCCAAACATGCCTGAAATGGGATAAAATTTGTACCATGACATGTTGATGCCGCTCCATGATAGCATGCCAAGTCTCATGAATTTCAGACGAGTTTTGGATTTACTAGAATTTTAAAACCAAGCATCTCAATGTTTTGCTGGCAATCAACGGTGCCCTGGTGTTTGAAATTCATTCCCATTTCTTGGACGGGACCTAAGCATGCACCCAAGGACACAAATTTGAATTTCCAACCAATTTATATGCACTGGAGCAAGCGCATTTAGTTCAAATTTGAATTATGCACATAAATGCATTGAAAACTCAGTTAATGAATAAAAATGTCCAAGCGAATGCCGAAAAATCACAAAAATTCACACAACATTCCTATTGTTCTATGTTGACACGAGAAAAATTTGAAAGCAATAAGAGGCAATGGATATCGTTTCGTCCCCAAAGGTGGGACGTTCCCTACCGAAAACCATCATGCTTGTTGTGAGAAGCTCCGGTTTGTGAGAAGCATATACCCAAACATGCCCCAAATGGGACAAAATTTGTACCACGACATGTTGATGCCGCTCCATGATAGCATGCCAAGTTTCATGAATTTCAGACGAGTTTTCGATTTACTAGAATTTTAAAACCAGGCATCTCAATGTTTTGACGGCAATCAACGGTGCCCTGGTGTTTAAGATTCATTAGCATTTCTTGCATGGGACCTAAGCATGCACCCACGGACACAGATTTGATTTTCCAACCAATTTATCTGCACTGGAGCAAGCGCATTTAGTTCAAATTTCAATTATGCACATAAATGCATTGAAAACTCACTTAATGCAAAAAATGTCCAAACGAACCCCGAAAAATCACAAAAATTCACACAACACTCCTGTTGTTCTATGTTAACACGATAAAAAATTTGAAAGCAATAAGAGGCAATGGATATCGTTTCGTCCCCAAAGGTGGGACGTTCCCTACCAAAAACCATCATGCTTGTTGTGAGAAGCTCCGGTTTGTGAGAACCATATACCCACACATGCCCAAAATGGGACAAATTTGTACGACGACATGTTGATGCCGCTCCATGATAGCATGCCAAGTTTCATGAATTTCAGACGAGTTTTGGATTTACTAGAATTAAAAATCTAGGCATCTCAATATTTTACCGGCAATCAACGGTGCCCTGGTGTTTGAAATTCATTCCCGTTTCTTGCATGGGACCTAAGCATGCCCCCAAGGACACAGATTTGATTTTTCAACCAATTTATATGCACTAGAGCATGCACATGTAGTTCATATTTGAATTATGCACATAAATGCATTGAAAAACTGAGTTAATGCATAAAAATGTCCAAACGAACCTCGAAAAATCACAAAAATTTATACAACACTCCTTTTGTTCTATGTTGACACGAGAAACAATTTGAAAGCAATAAGAGGCAATGGATATCGTTTTGTCCCCAAGGGTGGGACGTTCCCTACCGAAAACCATCATGCTTGTTGTGAGAAGCTCCGGTTTATGAGAACCATACCCAAACCTGCCCCAAATGGGACAAAATTTGTACCACGCCATGTTGATGCCGCTCCATGATCGCATGCCAAGTTTGAAGAATTTTAGACAAGTTTTGGATTTAATAGAAGTTAAAAACTGGGCATCTCAATGTTTTGCTGGCAATTAACGGTGCCCTGGTGTTTGAAATTCATTCTCATTTCTTGCATGGGACCTAAGCATGCACCCAAGGACATAAATGTGATTTTTCAACCAATTTGTATGCACTGGAGCATGCGCATGTAGTTCAAATTTGAATTATGCACATAAATGCGCTGAAAAACTCAATTAATGCATAAAAATGTCCAAATGAACCCCGAAAAATCACAAAAATTCACACAACACTACTGTTGTTCTATGTTGACATGAGAAAAAAATTGAAAGCAATAAGAGACAATGGATATCGTTTCGTCCCCAAAGGTGGGACGTTCCCTACCGAAGACCATCATGCTTGTTGTGAGAAGCTCCGGTTTGTGAGAAGCATATACTCAAACCTGCCCCAAATTGGACAAAATTTGTACCACGATATGTTGACGCTGCTCCATGATAGCAATGCCAAGTTTCATGAATTTCAGACGAGTTTTGGATTTATTAGAATTTAAAACCAGCATCTCAATGTTTTGCCGGCAATCAACGGTGCCATGGTGTTTGAAATTCATTCTCATTTCTTGCATGGGACCTAAGCATGCACCAAAGGACACAGATTTGATTTTTCAACCAATTTATATGCACTGGAGCATGCACATGTAATTCGAATTTGAATATGCACATAAATGCATTGAAAACTCACTTAATCTTTACCTAATATTAAAAGATGGAGGCTTTCATAGTTCTCCATACGTCACCCTTTTCTATCCGTTGATTTTACGTTAACCATAAAGATTAACCGATGTGATTTAAACAGACCAGTCAGACTCGGTATGTATATCGTTTGTACGATTCGAGATTGCATAGACACGATCCACCCCTACGGACATCTCTCGTTCTTCCTTCTTCATATATTTTCTGTTGTTCCTTAGGTAATCGTGGGTGGGTCTGTTGCTCCCGGCAATGGTAGAGGTCGATCGAAACCGGGGCACCTCCGTTCTGATCCCCTCGATACAGCTCCTGTGGGCTCAATTGCAATGTCACATCCTAGGACGTCTCCAACAGAGACGAGCGCGGGTCCAAACCTGCCATGGATTTCCCATATAATAACAGAAACCTAAACTCAACGATACACGCACTCTGCGTCGGTCTGTCAAAAAAAGCTTTGCATTGGCGTTGTCTAAATCTCCAAAGACATCTGTCTCTACGGACAGAGTAGCATTGTCGTCCGCGTCTGTGCCCCCATGGCTGGATCCCCACCACCACTGCCCGTGCCGCCACGACCATGTTCCGCTCCACCATCACACATGCCCACCCGTGCTCATCCATCGCCGTGACCTTAGTTAATTACTTCGGTGACCACGGTGCCACATCTCTGCCCCAGGCCTACTTGCGCGCCGGATGGATGGGTATCGGCGCTACCGGGCACAGACGTCATGCTCCTCCCCTGCCGAGCTCCTCCACAGCACCCCGGCTGCGACCCATGATTGATGTGCCACAGGCTGGAAGGGGACGAGCGGACGTCCTGCTCCTCCTGACCAAGCTTGATCGTGTGTGTGGCCTGCTGATGGCTCTCGGTGCGATGGTGGATTGACAACGCATCTTCTCTTACTGTCCTCATGCTCTCTGCCATTAATTTGTCATATTATCTCTCTGATTTTTCTTTGGCGACATGCGCAGGTGTTTGAGGCAAGAAAACAGGAAAGGTGACTATGCCCCCTCTTTCTCATGTACATGGATTTGCAATAGCCAAAGTACTTTCTCGATTCTTTCTTTAGCGTTTTCACTAACAATCCATATCCGGTGAACCCTGTTCTGCTGTTCAGGAGCATCCACACACAACCTGTTTGATGTTATGCGTACAACAGTTCGAGACACATTCTAATTTTCTGATCAAAGTCTTACGGTCTTACCTCTATTTAGAAAATCAAAATGATGAAACAAGTGTATCTGATGTTGGATCTGCACCTTCAACAAGTGTACCTCATGTTCCAAGCTGCCGGTGTTAACGGCTAAAGGATCGGCGAGGGTCCGTGGTTCATTTGATTTTGTATGGATTATCTAGTACAATGTGATCTACACTGAAAAGCCAAGCCGAGCCATGTGAAACAGAAGTTGATAGGTTATTCCGGCAACGTGGCTGCAATATATATCAATCATAAGTGTGCTTGTGCGGCTCTACCTGTATGTTTACAACTTGATAGTGGCCTGATTTTATTAGTTGTTGCCTAATGAAAGACCAACTAGTTTATGCCTGACATTTTGTCTCTACATTTATGCAGTACCATTCCAGAGCTCAAGGCATCAGGTATGCTTTACACACAAAGTCTCGCTCAGTTTAGTTTCTATGTAGTGTTAAATTCTGATGAGCTATTTCATTACAAATGGTAACCTAAAGCAGATTAAGAAATATAATAAATTTTCTCAAACCATGTTCGATTGTTAAACTAACCAAGAGCTGCCCTTCAGAGAGCTAACTGTTCACTATAAAACAACCATAAATTTGTCAGCTTTTTAGGGTATTCATCCGCTCAGTCTCCTGTATGGGAATTTTGTGATCTGGAAAACATGAGTGGTTATTTCTTAGTAGGATTATAGAGTAGTTATCCATCTGTTTTGCTTATCTACTCACTTGCTTATACTAAATAAACAATTGAATAGTCAAGAGTGGTAATTTCAAGGAAAGAAACAAGAAGCCCTTTGAGCTCTCTGATATCACAGCTATACTGGTAGTTCATGGGGACAATTGTTGGTGTTCTGTTCGGATCAGTGGAGATTGGTCTTTCAGTCATGATTGCAATCCATGTCTTGCCTATTTAGTCACATTGAGCTCTTCCAACTTTTCTCAAGCTACGTTCGAAGCATCATATTTGAAATAGCTTCTGTTTTATAGTTATAGACACACAACTTTGCTGGTGAATATGATTATCAATTTATTAAAAATCTGTACAACATCAGAATACTTTTTAGTTACAAATTTGACAAACTATTGAGATTTTTATTATCATATAATGTGTTTTTATTTAATGAACAATAATATAATTCCATGCCTAAAATCATAGTGTGGGAATGTATCTCTCTGCCATCTAATTTCCCTTAATTAGTTGAAGAGACAATTGATCATCCCCGCTCTATTGTATGGTTGTTTCATGACCGTGGTTACCTGAATGTTTCAGTCATATATTTGTGATTTTTATGCAGGAACCCATTTATTCCATGTGTGAACTTGCATACTCTACACACGGTAGGATGAAATATTTGGCATTTCCAAAGGGTTGGTGCATTGTTATAAATGAGCTCCCATCAAAGAGATTGTCACATTTTCTTCTGTATTGTCTTCAGTAGTGGCTCTATCTCATAAAGTATATTATAGATGTGCCTTGGTACTCTGTCTTGGTACTCCTACAATACCCCAGGCAGTTTTTCATGGCTATTACATAGTAGACACATTTAACAAGCACTCTCGATCAAAAGGAATCAGTTGTTCTACCCAGCACCAATCGCGGCCCCATTCATGTTCAACCTTCTACTGGCGCCAGTGCCTACTCAACCTCGGATGGGAGTCCCTGCCGTAGGAGAACTGTTCGAGGCCGAGCACGCAGCCATGTAGTTCCCAGTTCGGACTTTGCCTGAGCAGCCCAGAAAAAGGTCTCACAACAGAAATCCCCAGACTCCCAAGTTCCTGCAGTGACTTCCACGTAAGCCGGAGGAATTCACGGCGGTCTGGAGGCCAAAGGTGTAGGTGTGCAACCTTCCCTAGAACGGCAACAACGAGTGCCTGGTGCAACTCTTCTAGCAGGCCGGCATCGTCGAGGTCTCCGAGGTGAGCAGCTATTCCTCAGATCATCTTCAATGCTGGATGCAAGCAAAAGCTACTAAGATTTGTTTCCCATTCGATGCAAATCCCAACGTCATATGTGGCATCAATGCCGAAAGATGCATGAAGCGATTGGCTATTTTCCTACCCACAGGTAGAATGTCGAAGGTGTTTTCAGTCTGTAACTAGAGCCCATACTTAGCGTTAAGCATTGACAGAGACGACGCTTAGATGATTTTTATTTGCTTTTTCTATCTCTAAGCGTCTACAAAGGCGACTCGCATTCTAGATATTGTTATGTCTTTCCTCTACACACACACACACGCACATTTGCCTGCTGAAGAGAATGCCTCAAATCATGGAACCCCTAATTATGCGCATGTTATTTTAAGACTGAAACTGATACATGCGGTTCTTGATGTAAATGGTGTCTGATCAAATGTAGTAGCTTAATGTATCACACAGCCTCCAAAACTTCCAAAAGCGAAGAGCTGGAGAACCATCTTCTCTGCTGTTCTGTACTCTCACAGATTAGTTTGCTCCCAAAACTTCTTATAAACACAGCAAGTTTAAATGCAGTTCCACTTCCCAGATGTTGTTATTCAGGTTCAGACTGTATCAGCTTTAAAGTTTATTTTCACTCTCAGGTAGTCCAGAAATATGTGAACCTGATCACGAAAGCAATTGCAGGGGAGGAAACAGGTACACTTTTTTGTGGGGTGAGGACACAGGTACACTAGAGTTTAAAATTGCGGATAGTCTTCTCTTTCTCATCGTTGGCTGCTTTAGCTCATCTCTCTCACAATTTGGCTATCATCTATCTGCTCACGACCTGTTGCTATTTTCTCTTATAGCTATAGTAATGTCTTCCCTAAGTGCCTATGAATTAGAATACAACAGAGAACCGAATGCATCCTTTTCGATGTTCGAGTTTCGTGTTAAACAATACTGATCAGAAACCCTAAGTTACCCTGACCCATATCTTCTGATCTTTGTACTATATGTTTTTCAATTCAAGGAAGCATGAATCATGGTGTGATTAATACTAACATTGATGGACCCCTTAATTGCTATTGAGAAAATCATCATCTTCAAGCAGGATTTCTTCTTTTTTAGCAAAAGCTCGCTGGTTTGGCACGGGTATAAATTCCATGTAACACTTCATTCTGCACGAAGAAACATAGGGAAAAACAATCTCCAAGCCTTGCATAATAAACTGTATTATTTTTTTAAGAACAACTGGCATTCTGTTTGGTCTTGTGCTTTTCTCGAGTTATACTCGACTGCTATTCACCTAGATTTTCATTTTATCAATGTTATTCCTTCCCAGGAGGGCAAGTGTTGCCAGGAGAGTAACTGTTAAATATCAAGAGATTTTTTTATGTGGTCCTCCATGTTACATCAACGATAAGATAATGGTAATACACATATATACTTCAGATATGGTAAAAAGTAAAAAGTTACGATGTCTGTGCGCTCCTCTGAATCCCATCTTGCGGACCAGGTGTAAGGAGTAGCAAGCGGAGGACGGCCCTCACATTTTGCTAGGTGACATTAGTTTTTAAAGTTTTAAGCACTCCTTTGCACGGGCATAATGACAAGTGTGATGCACGGTGGTGAGCTCATTTCCTTGGGATATGATCATGCTCAGACGCGTTGTCAGCAGGTGTGCACCGCAATCACTATTGGAAGGGTGGGAAGGAGGATAGCTGGCGACACGATGGCGTGCCGTGTTAAAATTGAGGACGTGAATCTAAAGAGGGGAGAAGGGGTCTTGATCCATGTTTATTGACATACTAAAGATTTGATACAATTCATTGCAAAGGAAAAACAAATGTAATATTGTAATTTTATCTTCCGTTGCAACGCACGGGCATGTTTTCTAGTGCATAAAAATGTCCAAACGAACCCTGAATAATTCTAATTCTTTTATGATCACTGCAGATAAAAGGTCTGGCAATTCAAACACCGTCCATGGCCGCTGTGACCCCATTATGTAATTCAAATCAAGACCAAAAATCAAGTAGATCCCACACAGTTTATTATAACCAACCGTGTGAGATGCAGCATAAAATATCTTTGGATCGTGTCTGAATAAGGGACCATGTCTGATGACACTTTGCGCGCCAGTTTTTTGGCTGAAGCGACTCCAAATTTTCTGCTTCCGCATTAATATCTACCGCCCTGCCCCCTCACCCTTACCAAAAGCCACATTTCCCCTCTTTCCCCCTTCCTTTCCAACTTGAAGCCTTCACTCCTTGCTTGTCGGCGACCCTCCTTCATGCTCCTCGGCCTTTCCTATCCAGGCAGGTAATCCACCCCCGACCCCCATCCTCCTCCTCCTTCCACATCCCACATGCCCCTACCGCCGGTGCGAGCACGACACCTTCCACCCAGATCACCGACCCCTCCACCAAATAAGCACTGGCCTAAGTCTTGGTGCACGCAGTATAGCCAGGACCTCAAGGAGCGTTTGGCAGCTGAGAAGCAAATCACGGCCGCACGCGCGGATGAGGTCGCGATGGCTGCCATTCGTGCCGACCCCCAGATCTTGGAGGAGCACCTCACCGTCGAGGCCACCAATGACGCCTCGCGCGCCGACACTGTGATGCGGTTGGCTGCTTTAAACGACGGTTCGTGGCATTTTCTTGAGGCCATCGTCGGTGCCTTCAACAAAGACTACGAGGTGTTTTCTCAGCGTGCACGTGCTTACCTCATCTCGAGAGCCAACATGTTGGTTCCCGGAGCGGCTCAAGCAACTCACCACTACAATGAGGGAACCCATGATGCGGAGGACTTACCCTCTTCCATGTCCAACGAGCCAATCGTCATCGATACCTTGGACAATGAGGAGTAGCTTGTCTTATTAGCTCACTATAAGGACCCATGTTCAGTTTGCTAGCTAATGCCTTTCCTTAACAAATTCTAGTGAATTGTGCTATCTAATTTCACCATGCAATCTTCTGCTATAGTGTATATGTTCTATATGTCGTGCAGTGTGGTGTTCAATTAACTGCTTGGTTCAATTCTGCAAATTTGATGTTCAATTCTTCAGGGTGCAATATTTCCAAGTTGTTAAACATGCTTGGTTTGGTTAACTTTCTGATCTTCTATTAGGAGTATGTTATATTGTTCAATTGGTGTTTAGTTAACTGATTGGTTCATTTGTTGTGGCTTGGTTCACTTGTTGTGGTGTTTAGTTAACTGCTTGGTTCAATTCTGCAATGCGATGCTCAATTGTTCTGGCTGCATTCTGTTATTGTATACCATGTGAGGAATAAATCGAATTTGGTTGTACTAAATACATGAGAAACAAATACAATTGCTATATTTAACAAGTTGTTAAGCATGCTTGGTTTGGTTAACTTTCTAATCTTCTATTAGGAGTATGTTATATTTGTGCAATGTGGTGCTCAGTTAACGTTTGGTTCATTTGTTGTGGTGTTTAGTTAACTGCTTGGTTCAATTCTGTAATGCTATGTTCAATTGTTGTGGCTGCATTCTCTTATTGTATACCATGTGAGGAATAAATTGAATTTGGCTGTACCAAATACATGAGAAACAGATACAATTTCTATATTTCCAAGTTTTTAAGCATGCTTGGTTTGGTTAACTATGTGATCTTCTACAAGGAGTATGTTATATTATGCAATGTGGTGCTCAGTTAACGTTCGGTTCATTTGTTGTCACTACAAAAAAAACACATCCATGACATTTTGGGCCAAACAATTTTTTTTCTGTCATACTTATGACACTTCTATGACGATAATTGTGACAAAACCTGGTATAATCATAGATGTGGTGGGGTCCTACTTCTATGCCAAAAAAATCATGACAAAAAATGGGCTTTTCGTCCTGGGCGGGCCGGAGACGCAACTGCATGACATTCTTTGGGTCGTCCATGATGGAAAAAACCACGGTAGAAGCGAGGGCGAGGAAAATATCGAGGTGTTCCCAGTTACGGTGGGTGGTCAGGGCCGAGCGATGCGCGTTTCTCTCATACACGCACGCGCG
The DNA here is from genome assembly GCF_018294505.1 of Triticum aestivum. Classification (NCBI taxonomy): domain Eukaryota; kingdom Viridiplantae; phylum Streptophyta; class Magnoliopsida; order Poales; family Poaceae; genus Triticum; species Triticum aestivum. Next base: position 131,807,399 of record NC_057798.1, read on the forward strand.
TGGTTGCGAGGCATTGGGCTCTAACTGAACCCAAGCGAGGCGTTGGGCTCTAACTGAACCCGAGCGATTGCACTGCAGGCTACGCGTTACTGAACCCGAGAGATCGATCGATGGTTGTTAACTGAACCTGATCGAGCGATTCCTTCGCTATTGCTGCTAACTGAAGCCGATCGATGCTGCCTCTGGATGAACAGTGAGCGTTGCTGGGGGGCTTTGGATGAACAGTTCCCAGTGGGGGTGGATGAATAGGACCCCGTGGTGTTGCCTCTGGATGAACAGGACCCCGATCGATCGAGCCGGTTGGGGCTGGATGAACAGGACCCCGTGGATGGCAGGATGTACAGGACCACCCCGTGGAGGGCTGGATGAACAATAGACGGTGGAGGGATGGATGAACATTAGCCCGTGGAGGGGTGGTTGAACAGGAGCCCGTGGAGAGGGCTGGTTGAACAGTAGCCGGTGGAGTAGCGCGCTATGGAGGCTGGATGAATAAGAGCCCGTGGATGAACAGTCGCAGGCGGAGGCTGGAGGAGATCGGCGGTGGATGAACAGTAGCCCGTGGAGGCTGGAGGGGGTCGATTGTGGAGATGAACAGTATCCCATGGAGTCCCGTTTTGTGGTACGCCACACACTTTCCGATGAAGAGGACCCCTGTTTCGACCGTAGCGCTCCAACACAAGTCTGTTTCCTCTGTTTTGCGGTACGCCACACCCCTACCGATCAACAGGACCCCCGTTTCGACTGTAGGAGGTCCGATTCCTCTGTTTTGCGGTACGCCAAACCCCTGCCGATGAATAGTATCCCGTTTCGAACGTGGCCGGTCGAACACAAGGCCGTTTCCTCTGTTCTGTGGTATACCAGGCTTCGTTTGCATCGGTTGTTCCGTCCAAGCCCGCCCGATGAACACGACGACGCATTCCGTTCCGACCTAGCCGGTTGGCTCCCCATGAACACGACGACGACGCTGTTTCTCCGTTCTGACCCAGCCATGTACATGAGCCCTGGCCGTACGTACGTGCGAGTAGGCGTTCGAGACCCCACCAGTATGTACGTACGTGGTCGTATTTACTTTCTTGCACCCTGGCCGCTATACGTACGTGTACATGCTACGTGAGCGCCTCTACTACGACACGTGCGTGCCTCTATATCTACCAGTATGTACGTACACGTTCGCGACCAGAATGACAATGCTACATATGCTTCGACCAGGTGGGTCCCGACTGTCAGGCACTTCCTTGCCTGCGAAGATGTAGCTGGTGGGTCCCAGCAGTCAGGGGGGCGAATCATTTTTTTTGCCCTGACACACTTCCTTGCGTGCGAAGATGTAGCTGGTGGGTCCCAGTAGTCAGGGGGAAATGTTTTTTCGCGAAATATAGTTGCCCATCCGGTGGGTCCCTACTGTTAGGTTGAGGAATAATTATTTTGCGTGTAATAAGGAGGCACTTCCTTGCGGCCGTCGTGGACCCAGCTGTCAGCCTCTCCACGTACAGTACTCTTCTGTTGCAAGTCGTTCCTTGACCACGTTGACCAAACCGCACCGAGAGCACTAGGGCGGTGGACGACGGCGAGGCCTACGAAGGGGACGACGCGGAGCTGGGGAAGACGCGACAGTGGAAGCCCGCTCGAAGGGGAGTACAAGGGTTCACTGGTTCAGCTGCGGTGTGAGGCTATCATCGCTGCAGGGCCTGGCCAACGGTGGGAATAGTAGGAGGCGGCGAGGGCTCTGCGGAAGCACAGCCGGCTGCATGCACCACGATCGGCGCTACTTTGGGCGGCTAGAGCAAGAAGACCAGAGGTTGAAGAAGCACTATGGCCGTTGGATGGACATCGTACGGTCACTGGAGCTAGAATCATTCATATTGACTAAGTTGACAAAGCACTCTATCCCCGTTAACTTAGTAGGCCCACAAGTCAGCCTCCCACCAAGGTGGGTCCCAACTAGCAGGGGGAGTAATCATTTTTTTATGCGTAATTAGGAGGCACCTCTGGGTCCGAGCTGACAGCGGGGGGAACATTTTTTCACGAAATACGTTGGCCCGTCTGGTGGGTCCCAATAGTTAGGGGGGAAATGTTTTTTTTGCCAAATACGATGGCCCGTCCGGTGGGTCCCTAGTATTAGGTGGAGGAATGATTATTTTCCGTGTAATAAGAAGGCACTTCCTTGCGGCTGCCGTGGACCCAGCTGTCAGCCTCTCCATGTATAGTACTCTTCCGATGGAAGTCGTTCCTTGACCACATTGACCACGCCGCGCCGTGAGCACCAGGACGGGGACGACGGCGAGGCCTAGGAAGGGGACAACACGGAGCCGGGGAAGACGCGGCAGTGGATGCCCATGCGGAGAGGAGTACGAGGGTTCACTAGTTCGTCTATGGTGTGAGGCTGCCGTCGCCGCAGAATAATAGGGGGTGTGGGTGAGTGGAGGGATGCCCTGGCCAGCGGTGGGAGTAGTAGGGGCGGTGAAGCTTGTGTGGCAGCACAGCCAGCCATGGGAGGCAGGAGCAGGCGACACGCCGGCGCTGCTTTGGGTGGCTAGAGCAAGAAGACCATAGGTTGAAGAAGCATGATGGCCGTTGGATGGACATCGTACGGTCACTGCAGCTAGAATCGTTTATATTTACTAAGTTAACAAAGCCCTTGGTACGCGTCAACTTAGTAGACCCACAAGTCAGCTTCCGAAACGGTGCGCCCAGATGTCAGGGGGAGGAATCATTTTTTGGGTGGGTGAAGCTAGAATATTTGAGATTGAAGAAGAAGCACGCCATCCGTTGGATGGACATCCAACGGCCACTGCTGCTAGAACCATGTGTTAACTATAAGTTGATAAAGCCTTGCATGCACGTCAACTCTTTTTTTTGAGGGGACGCGTCAACTTAGTAAGGCCACAAGTGTGTGGCAGAGAACTTATAGCCCATTTGAGATTTGTAAGAATGTGCAGCCAATTTTTGAATTCTAATGGAATTAACTACAACACATTTACAGTTTGTTAAAAGTACAACCCATTTCAACCAACCGTTCAAAACAGAATTCAATAAAATTTCCCACATTTTGATGGGATCCAAAATATTTTCATCACGAAATTTCTAGGTAGATTAAACACAATTTCAATATAAATTTATATTATGAAAAATCCAACGAAATATTGCGCTCACAAAAATTAATGAAATTAAAATTTTCAATATCTAAAAATAATATTTTATAAAGTAATTACGTGTTTGGTGCATTTTTTATAGTTACTGCCCAGTTTTTATAATTACATCCCATTTATTATTTCTTAAAGCACATTTTCATGTTAAGCCTAATGCATCACTCCTAGGAAAGATTTGCAGCCCAGCGGGGCGGAGAATAACAACTTGACCTTGCCTAGGTATTCCTAAAAAAAGTATAGCTGGGCTAGCCATTTTCAGCTTGAAAAAAATTAATATATGGGTTGGATATCTGGCCTGGGCTAGATGGGCCACAGCCCACCCAGTTAATAGCTGCAGCGATGTTTTCATTGTTGTTCAGAGGAGAAAAATTAATATCTGGGCTAAACATCGCTCAAGAAAAACTCTGCAGTGGTCACACCTCAAAAACACAAATACCGCTCGAGCTGCTAGGTCCCAGCTATCGGCCGCTTCTTGTGCAATTCTCTCGTTTATTGACTATATAGGTTGACAATGGTGTGGGATCGTGATGTCAGGAAACCAGGAGGAAGCAAAAAAATTATAGTTTTATATACTAATAAGGAGGCACTTGCGTACATGTGGCTATGGCCTTGGTGGGTCCCCACTGTCATCCTCTCCAAGTAAAGTCATCTCCTCATCCTCATGTTCGTTGACCATGTTGACAACGGGAGACAGCGGCGCCACAGCTAGCGCAACAACTTGAAGGACGACGGAGAGGGCCTTGCGGGCCCTACGGATGGTCTGATACAGTGCCCGCTGCTCATTCGGGAAGCCAGGATCATAGGGTCACATGTCCGCGACGGCATTATCGCTCGCTTGCTCACCGGTGCTCGTTGAGGAGACGAAGGTTGCAGCACAGGTCCTCCTGCGCCGGTAGCTCTTCCACCATTAGGGCGTCAAAGTGCGGCCACACCTACTCTATGGTGAATACGACATGAACCGGCTTGGACAGTGGCGCCGGCTCCTTGTCGGAAGCTACGTCCATCGTCTGATTGTTGTCGCTCAGCTCGGCGAGGTAGCAGGCGAGCCAGCATGTCCGGCTGCTGGACCGACCCACTGCCAAACATGAGTTTGTCTGCCCTAGCCCACCCAGACCGCCTCCCTCGCCCGCGCGCGCTTTCCTCCCGAAATGGTCAGCATCGCCCGCCCCGCTCCCCGGTGCATGCGATTGCTCTGCCTTCAAACGACACAAGTGTCGTCCATACGTCCTTCTGCCTCCCACATTAATGATATGCGGTTGCCGAGGCGTCTACTCCGGCACCACACGTCCATCCCTCCGCTGCCCACCATTGCTATATAAACTGCTGCGCCGGCCATAGCCGCAGTCATCCGCATCCATTCCTATTCTCCTGTCCACACCACTACTGCGCACCATGGCTTCCTCGCGCTCCAGCGCTCTTTAGGACGGGCAGACGATGGACCACAAGGAGATGGCAGCCATTGCTGCCCACTGGCTGGCCGGTAGGCAGCTGAAGGACGACGACGTCCCAATGGAGAACATGGTAGTCGACGATCCGGTGCCACCCCCCTCCTTTGTGCCATCCTCGCCGGTGCATTGCACCATGACCATCGGCGAGGCCCGTGCCCAATATATGGACACAGTGAGGCAGAAGCGTGAGGCGCAGTCCCGGGAGGCATAGGCCGACGCCGCCTACAACCACCATCTCCTCAAGGAGCACCTGAAGGCGGAGGAGCAGATCGCCATGAAGCGGGTGCAGTAGAAGGCGCTGCTCGACTCGTACCACTCCGCCGGCGGTACCACATGTGGGTGGCGGAGGCTGCGGCCGCCTACAAAGAGGGCGATGAAACAGGCGAGGCGCTGTTTGGCGAGACCGACGACGAGGCATAGCCGCAGAGGACAATGCCGGCTCCGACGAGTCCACGCTCCGCTGGCGTCAACGAGGCCCTGCTCCGCTGAGGCCCCGCGGCGCCAACAACGAGGCAGAGGACACCGCCGGCTCCACCGAGACCCCACCCTGCCAACAACGAGAGGGAGGATTCCCCCGCTCCACCGAGGCACCGCCCGCCGGCAACGAGACAGAGGACATCGCGGGCTCCACCGAGGCCCCACCCTGCAGCCAACGAGGCCACGCCACATAGAAACCGAGGAAGAGTAGAACATGGTAGGTCGCCGCCACTCTGGTCCAAGTAAGGCCACCGCTTCTACCCTCCGGTTGCTGGCACTGAGTTGTACATCATGGAGCAATTCTATGATTATAGGATGATTGAAGAGCGCTCCGTGGTTGAGCAAGCTCATGAGATACAATCATTTTCTAGAGAACTTGAGCACTTCAGTTGTATGCTACCGAACAAGTTTGTTGCCGGAGGTATCATCACTAAGCTTCCTCCTTCGTGGAACTCATTGGCACACTTGATGTAGAAGAAAAGGCGAGGGCAAAGGACACACGTGCTCGAGGAATTGAGGGAGGATCTAGTGCCAATATGGTATAGAAGAAGAACTTCCAGCCCCACAAGTTCAAGAACAAGGGCAAGTTTGATGGTAAAGCAAAGTTTGATGAGAAGAACAACGATGTGCAACACACGAACTTCAGGAAGAAGAATGACAAGAAGAAAGGTGTTTGTCATGTGGGGATCCTGATCATCGGGCTCCTAGTTGCCCTAATCGCTATGACAAGCTAGGCGGGTTGACCACTAATGGCCGATTAGCTTCTTGGTGGCGACGTGGTGTCCGAGAGCTATGTTTGAGAAGGACGCTGCTTCTACTTAACTGCTAGTGCAGTTGGTTGACTGACACGTGGGCCCAATCTGGCATCTAGGCCACATGTTAGTTACGCAACTACACCTGCAGTTAAGTCAATGAAGCTTCTGTTCGGCTCAGCCGGACACAGGTGGCTAGCTTTGGTTAATTAATTATACCTCCAGCGCACCCCTTTTTAGTTGAAGAATGTATCAAATGTAATGAAATTTGGCATGTTTATATGAAATCTGACCGTGTATGAATGAGTTTATTTCGATTAGTTTGAATTCTTGTATCACTAGCATTGGATGAACATGCAAAACAATATGTACTAGCATTATTCCCAAGGTGATCACCTCGTTTGCAGCAGTTCCACATGTACTCCCTCCGGTGCTTTCTAGTCTGCATACAATTTTTGTCTGTAGTCAAAGTATCTCTACTTTGACCAATCTTATAGAAAAAAGTATGCACTTTCACAATGTGCATAGTAAAAAGGAATAGAAGGAGTACAAAGAGTTTGAGCAGCTTTTTAGCGTTCCTGTACATTACAATCAAACACACGGGCCTGGCAATTCATAGAGAACATTCAGAACAATCAATGATTATGCATCTCAGCGATTCACATGTCAGAGCCAATATTTACTTCACAACTAAAGAATAAAGAAAAAATGGATCGACGCTGCTGACAGCAAAGGGCATCCCTTTCGAAAATATCAAACACATGTCTTCTTGCTAAAATCAATGAGCAAAATTTGACAAGGTTTTGCCATTCCAAAATATCAAATGCCTACGATTGTGGAATGGCAGGGTTTGCCATCAGTTCGGACATTGACATGGCACCTCGTGCTAAACAAACTAGTTGTTCTTTTTGTGCAGCTCCACCAAAATCAACCTAATTCGCGTGTAGCTTGTATGATTTCACCCTTATATGTTGAAATGCCTTGAACTTATTGGCACCTCCTTTCTTGTGGTGGAAATGAATGTTTTGATGTATTCATGAACATTTTGTGTAGTTCCCACTGAAATCAAGCTGAGCACCCCTGTTTGCACAAATACAAAAAAAGTGATTAGTATAAAGCAAAATATACTATGAATTGACAGTTTAAACAAGCACCTACATGGTCCATGTAGAGCACACAGTTAGAAAAATGGAACTCACCGGAAAGAATCCTAGAACAACATTGTACTCACGCATCACAGCAAGAAAATGGAGATTTGTTAGTCCTTCTGAGCTGAAGTTAGTTTGGTCTTGTGGGGAGTAATGTAACCATCCTTCAACTGCTCCTTCTGATGAGAAGATAGACATGGCTTATTCATCCTGGCATAATCGGAATTAGTCACTTCATGTACTCCATATTCTTCTTCAGAGGAGGATGATCCTGTTGTGCAAAGACAAGAGGATAACTAAATGCTAGCATCCTTGTTTGCTCAAAAAAAGGAAAGGAAACATTTAAAACATCATAGATGAAGCACTTCTCAAGGACAATACCACTTTTTGATGTCAGTATCTAAACAGTAGCACAACACCAATAGAGATGACAAAGCTCAATCATATGGATGAAATCAGTGGGCTAGTACCAACCTTTGTCAGGAGGCTTATTGTGTAGAGCATACAGATGAAGCACTTCTCCGGAACCATATGTTGCTATCTACTATGGTGGCCATGCTTACTCTATACTCCTTGATTAGATTAATGTTTCCAACATCTTCTTGTGCAGTTCCACTAAAATATATGGTATCTTCAAAGAAGATCCCTGTTTGCACAAGTAGATATAATTACGTAGTACATTAAGAGTGGCATCAAATCAGTGGCAAAACAATTGCTTGTTCCAGCCATAGAAATAAATTAAGATGCAAAACTATATCATTACTTGTCTCATCACAGTTCCAGTGCAGTAGATTTTTGTTTTTCTTCCGCTTGTTCTTCCCCTTCATCACTTGGTTCAATAAGAGACAAGCTTCGCCTTCAATGTAAGATTTGGCATGTCAATTAGGTTGCACAAGTATAGCACTAAACAATGACATTAATATTCTGATGAAAGTGGCAAAATACAGGCCAACAGTTGTGGAATACCCTTATCTTACCTCAATGGAATATTGCGGTGCACATACAGATTGGAAATCTTGTCTCCATTTGTGCAGTTCACTAAAATCAAGCAACATTACCGTACAAGTAGCACAACATATGAAAGCACACTGTAGAATCATGTGAAAGAAGGCTAGTACTGACCTCTCATGACGCAGAATTCAAACAACTCACAAGAAGAAGATCTCCTCTTGTGCAGTTCCACTAAGATCAAGCAATCAAGCAACGTTTTCAGTGTGACATTTTGGTTGAACTGCACAAAACACTCTTAAAACAAAAGTGTTTTGTGCAGTGCAACAAAAGGTCACAATGGCAACGAGGTGAAGTAGATAACCCTGTTTACACAGAGCTGCAAAGGAAACAACTAGTGGTCAATAACGGTGGATGACATAGAAGCCAACAAAAAGAAGCATCTACCTTATCTAAATGGGAAAGAAAGCAAGACAGTAGCATTTCTCAAATGGTGGCATTGATTAATATTAACAGAGAGATTATATTAACAATAAAATTTGTTAAACATGTAATTTGCTTTTAACTATGGCATTGCATCAATTTTCCAGCGGCATTATTAGAGGGTGCTTGTTTACAGGGACATTTTGGTGGAGGGACTAAAAAAATTCCGCGCCAGTCCCATCTAAACCAAACAGGAGGGACTTTTACGAACTAAAAGTGGGCATTTGGGACTAAAGAAAGGAGGCCCCGAGGGAGAGTCTTTTTGGGACTTTTTCCAATAGTTGCCCCTGCCACTCATCGCACCTTGTCTCTATTAGTTCATTACTAGGGGTAACATGGTCTTTTAGCATGTCATTTAACAACCTCTAGTCCATGTTTAGTCCCTGGAACCAAGCAGGTAGGGACTCGGGAGTTTTTAACCAAACAGGGCCTTAGATTAACAACAACTAAAGAGTTGCACGGGACAGTGGACTGATAACACACAAGTATAGGGGATAGTTGTAGCCTCTTTCGATAAGTAAGAGTGTCGAACCCAACGAGGAGCTAAAGGTAGAACAAATACTCTCTCAAGTCCTATCGGCCACTGATACGACTCTACGCACGCTTGACATTCGCTTTACCTAGAACAAGTATGAAACTAGAAGTACTTTGTAGGTGTGAAAGGATAGGTTTGCAAGATAATAAAGAGCACGTAAATATAAACTAGGGGCTGTTTAGATAAAGAAGCAATAAAGTAAATATAGCGAGTGTGGAGAAGTGGTGGTAGGATTTGTGGAATTGTCCCTAAGCAATTGACTACGTTACTAGACCGGTAATCACTATTGCAATTCTATTTGAGGGAGAGGCATAAGCTAACATACTTTCTCTACTTGGATCATATGCACTTATGATTGGAACTCTAGCAAGCATCCGCAACTACTAAAGATTCATTAAGGTAAAACCCAACCATAGCATTAAAGTATCAAGTCCCCTTTTATCCCATACGCAAACAACCTACTTACTCGCGTATGTGCTTCTGTCACTCACGCCACCCACCATAAGCAAATCATAAACATATTGCAAACCCTAGAGCGGGAATCCCTCATGCTTGCGCGACACGGAGGGCACAATAGGACAGCACCAATAATAAAACATGCAACTCAAATCAATCATATTAATTCATCAATCACCGATAGGACAACGGGAATCTACTCAGACATCATAGGACGGCAACACATCATTGGATAATAATATGAAGCATAAAGCACCATGTTCAAGTAGAGGGTACATCGGGTTGCGGGAGAGTGGATCGCTAAATATAGATGGGGGAAGGTGATGGAGATGTTGGGGAAGATGACGGTGGTGTTGGTGAAGATCGCGGTGATGATGATGGCCCCCGGCAGCGCTCCGGTGCCATCGGAAGAAAGGGGGGGAGAGCCCCCCTTCTTCTTCTTCTTCCTTGACCTCCTCCCTAGATGGGAGAAGGGTTTCCCCTCTGGTCCTTGGCTCTCATGGCTTGGGAGGGGCGAGAGCCCCTCCGAGATTGGATCTATCTCTCTGTTTCCGCGTTCTGTTCTGGCTCTGTTTCACCGTTTCGCGTATATATGGAGATCCGTAACTCCCATTGGCCTGAAACCTTCGCCGTGATTTTTTTTTTCCGAATATTAGCTTTCTTGCGGCAAAAGAAGAGCGTCGACCGCCTTACGGTGGGCTCACGAGGGTAGGGGGCGCACCCAGGGGGGTAGGTGCGCCCCCTGCCTCGTGACCACCTCGGGCACTAGTTCGCGTTGATTTTCCTTCCAATTTTTCCATATTTTCCAAAAATAAGCTCCATCCATTTTTATCCCATTTGGACTCCGTTTGATATGGATATTCCGCGAAACCAAAAACATGCAACAGACAGGGACTGGCACTGGGCACTAGATCAATATGTTAGTCCCAAAAATAATATAAAAAGTTGCCAAAAAGTATATGAAAGTTGCATAATATTGGCATGGAACAATCAAAAATTATAGATACGACGGAGACGTATCAGCATCCCCAAGATTAATTCCTGCTCGTCCTTGAGTAGGTAAATGATAAAAAAAAGATAATTTTTGATGTGGAATGCTACCTAGCATAATCTTGATCATATGTCTAATCATGGCATGAATATTAAGACACGAGTGATTCAAAGCAATAGTCTATCGTTTGACATAAAAACTATAATACTTCGAGCGTACCAATAAAGCAATCATGTCTTTTCAAAACAACAAGGAAAAAGCAAGCTTATCCCTACAAAATCATATAGTTTGGCCATGCTTCATTTTCGTCACACAAAATGCCCCCATCGTGCACAACCCCGATGACAAGCTGAGCAATTGGTTCATACTTTTTAACGCACTTCAAATTTTTCAACCCTCACGCAATACATGAGCGCAAGCCATGGATATAGCACTATAGGTGGAATAGAATATAATGATGGAGGTTATGTGGAGAAGACAAAAAACGAGAAAGTCTCACATCAACGCGGCTAATCAACGGGCTATGGAGATGCCCATCAATTGATATCAATGCGAGGAGTAGGGATTGCCATGCAACGGATGCACTAAGAGCTATAAGTGTATGAAAGCTCAACAAAAGAAATTAAGTGGGTGTGCATCCAACTTTCTTTCTCATGAAGACCTAGGGCAATGCTCTAAAATGATGATCATCACACTTTTATTTACTTACAACTCAACATTACAACTCGATACTAGAACAAAGATATGACTCTATATGAATGCTTCCGGCGGTGTACCGGGATGTGCAATGATCTAGTGTAGAAATGACATCAAAAAACGGACAAGCCATGAAAACATCATGCTAGCTATCTTACGATCATGCAAAGCAATATGACAATGAATGCTCAAGTCATGAATATGATGATGATGGAAGATGCATGGGAATATATCTCGGAATGGCTATGGAAATGCCATGATAGGTAGGTATGGTGGCTGTTTTGAGGAAGATATAATGAGGCTTATGTGTGATAGAGCGTATCGTATCATGGGGTTTGGATGCACTGGCGAAGTTTGGACCAACTCTCGAGGTGAGAAAGGGCAATGCACGGTACCGAAGAGGCTTGCAATGATGGAAGGGTGAGAGTGCGTATAATCCATGGACTCACATTAGTCACAAAGAACTCATATACTTATTGCAAAAGTTTATTAGCCCTCGAAGCAAAGTACTACTACACATGCCCCTAGGGGGATAGATTGGTAGGAAAAGACCATCGCTCGTCCCCGACCGCCACTCATAAGGAAGACAATCAAAGAAACACCCCATGCTTCAAATTTGTCACACAACGGTTACCATACGTGCATGCTACGGGACTTGCAAACCTCAACACAAGTGTCTCTACAATCCACAACCACCCACTAGCATAACTCTAATATCACTATCTTTATATCGCAAAACTATTGCAAGGAATCAAACATATCATATTCAGCGATCTACAAGTTTATGTAGGATTTTATGACTAACCATGTGAATGACCAATTCCTGTCATCTCTCTAAATAGATATAAGTGAAGCAAGAGAGTTTAATTCTTTCTACAAAAGATATGCCCACGCTCTAACAAATATAAGTGAAGCAAAAGAGCATTCTACAAATGGCGGTTTTCTATGTGAAGAGAAACAGACAATCCAAACTTCAAATGATATAAGTGAAGCACATGAAGCATTCTATAAAGCCATACTCAAAAGATATAAGTGAGGTGCAATGAGAATTCTATAAATCAACCAAGGACTATCTCATACCAGCATGGTGCATAAAATAAAAATAAAAAACTAATTTCAAAACATGCTCCAAGACTTGCACATAATGCATGAACTAAACGAATCCGAAACATACCGATACTTGTTGAAGAAAGAGGGGATGCCTCCCCAGCATCCCCAAGCTTAATTGCGTGAGTCTCCTTGAATATTTACTTGGGGTGCCTCGGGCATACCCAAGCTTGAGCTCTTGCCTCTCTTCCTTCTCACATCGAAACATCCTCGATTAGACACGACATCCACACAAAACTTCAACAGAAAACTCGGTAAGATCCGTTAGTATAATAAATCAAATCACCACTCTAAGTACTGTAGAAAACCAATTCACATTTTGTTTTTGCATTGTGTCTACTGTAATATTACTTTTCCATGGCTTAATCCACTAATATAAATTGATAGATTCATCAAAACAAGTATACTATGCATCAAAAACAGAATCTGTCAAAAACAGAACAGTCTGTAGCAATCTGAACATCCACCATACTTATGGTACCCCAACAATTCTACCAAAATTAGGAAAAATAAACAAGTTGTATAGAAAGACAGTGAAAAAGGAATCAGAACCAATTGACGTTCCAGTTAAAAATGTAAAATCGTGCACTTCAGCCAAAGTTTCTGTCCTGCACCTTACGAAACCAACAAGCATTGTAAACATCCTAAAGGCAAACCTTGGCACATTATTTTTATAATACAATGGAATTGTACAAGGGGATAATTATTTTTATTGATAAGTTTCTGTAATTAAGATTCACAAAGTTCCCATGGGCATGAACAAAGTTCAAGGACGTCCCCCACTTCCACAATGCTCGTCTCTCTCACTTTCACTTCTCTTTTTGAAAAGTTTTGGGTTCCCCTCTTTATTTTTGTGGTTTTTAAACTATATGAAAGCATTCGACAGAAATAAATGACTCTCTAAAACTTCCGGGTTGTCTCCCTGGCAGCACTTTCTTTAAAGCCATTAAGCTAGGCATTTAGTGCTCAAGTAATGGATCCACCTGGATCCCAAGGTATATCAAAGCCAATTTTCATTAACAATGATTTGTAATTTAGTAGTGAGCACAAAGTAACATATATCATGCAACAACGAAGTCTAACTCTCTTCCTATGTATTGGCATGTCATAAAAGAACAATTCATGCACACCAAGTAAAGGCCAATGCATAGTACAAGTTGTTTCTTGCAATTTCATCGTGTTGGAAACATAAAGAGGCGGAGATGTAGTTCCTCTCTCATAATAATTGCAAGTAGGAGCAGCAAGCACATGCATGATAATAGGACTATCATGCGTGGGTGCAATAGCAACAATTTCATTCATAACATAAGGAACTATAGCAAGTTCATCTCCATAAGCATAGTTCATATTAGCATCTTGGCCACAAGCATGGCAAGCATCATCAAAAATGGATATTTCAAGAAAATTAATGGGATCATAATAGTCATCATAGCAATCATCCTTCGGTAAGCACGAAGGGGAATTAAACAGTGTATGAGTTGAAGAGTTACTCTCATTGGAAGGTGGGCACGGGTGATCAATCCGCTCTTCCTCCTTTTGTTCTTCGCTCTTCTCATCATCTTTTTCATCCAATGAGCTCACAGTTTCATCAATTTCTTCTTCCATAGATTCCTGCAAAATATTAGTCTCTTCTTGGACAGCGGAGACTTTCTTAATGAGTGTATTAATTTTGTAATTGTATTCATAATTCTCATAGCAATATTTGAGGATAGCTAAATTTTTAGATCTATAAACAACATCATCAAAATCATCAAACTCTTTACACATAGATTCAATTTCATAAGCACCCATAAAAGCAACAAATTCTTCTATTTGTTCCACATCATAGTAATCATATATACCATTAGCATAAGAAGCTAAGGTTTTATTATCATTAAATTTGCATGAAAAGGGAAGGTGTGGAGCATTCATCCTAGAGCAACAAGTATAATCATAACTCATGCACAGTTGCCAAGCATACCACTTCAATATATGAATTTGATCCCATAATAGTTTCCCTTTTTGTGTTAAGTGATAATCCCTAAAGTATTCACGTTGATCCAACGTTACTCCCATTAAATAATTGAATGGGTTTTCTCAGGATTATTAAAGTAGTACATAATATCTTTCACATAACCAGCATCGAGGGTTTTAGGAGGTCCCCATCTCCATGAGTATCAAGTACACCTAATTTTTTTGGTATTTCGTGTTCCATATCCATAACTAAAGATAGAGAACAACTAAGAACAACAAATAAAAGTTACTTCGTGATAAAGCAAACAAGCACACACGAGAATATTCACCCCACGCTATTGCTCCCCGGCAACGGCGCCAGAAAAAGGTCTTGATAACCCACAAGTATAGGGGATAGTTGTAGCCTCTTTCGATAAGTAAGAGTGTCAAACACAATGAGAAGCTAAAGGTAGAACAAATACTCTCTCAAGTCCTATTGGCCACTGATACGACTCTACGCACGCTTGACGTTCGCTTTACCTAGAACAAGTATGAAACTAGAAGTAATGTGTAGGTGTGAAAGGATAGGTTTGCAAGATAATAAAGAGCACATAAATATAAACTAGGGGCTGTTTAGATAAAGAAGCAATAAAGTAAATATAGCGATTGTGGAAAAGTGGTGGTAGGAGTTGTGGAATTGTCCCTAAGCAATTGACTACGTGACTAGACCGGTAATCACTATTGCAATTCTATTTGAGGGAGAGGCATAAGCTAACATACTTTCTCTACTTGGATCATATGCACTTATGACTGGAACTCTAGCAAGCATCCGCAACTACTAAAGATTCATTAAGGTAAAACCCAACCATAGCATTAAAGTATCAAGTCCCCTTTTATCCCATACGCAAACAACCTACTTACTCGGGTATGTGCTTCTGTCACTCACGCCACCCACCATAAGCAAATCATAAACATATTGCAAACCCTACAACGGGAATCCCTCACGCTTGCGCGACACAGAGGGCACAATAGGACAACACCAATAATAAAACATGCAACTCAAATCAATCATAGCAATTCATCAATCACCGATAGGACAATGGGAATCTACTCAGACATCATAGGATGGCAACACATCATTGGATAATAATATGAAGCATAAAGCACCATGTTCAAGTAGAGGGTACAGCGGGTTGCGGGAGAGTGGACCGCTGACTATATGTCATGACCGTATTTTCGGGTATTAATTTCCCAGAAAATGGCCTTTGTGCTCACCAGCCCCAGGATTACTGTTAGCTGATGAGGCACCAACTTGATACAGAAACTCCAAGCAAAATACAAAATATGTAGTACAAGACCATTTTGGCCTATGAGTACAACAAATGGTTTCTAGTGATTTATGGCGGAAGCGGTTTGTGGATCATCAGCGTTACGGGACTCCATTTCCGACAGGAACAGCTGACCAGGTTAAATCCTATCTTCGCGAGGCCGCTATCACCATTGCTTAGGTTCCGGGGCTGTCATCGCAACGCTCCTCTCCATGCAAGAAATCCGGCCAAGACAATAGCCAGGGACAAGCCAGTGAGTACTTTGAATGTACTTGCAAACATTATGAACACGAGTATAATATAACAAATGATAATCATGCTCTGAAATATTCTATCATTGCAACGTTAGTCACACAAATAAAACCCATGATGCACGCAAACAAGTTATTCATGTAACACATGAATAATGCAATTAGCGGGTAGAGATAGAATGCCTCAGTCGGGCATCTGAGCGACACCACATAAAGGGCTTATAAAATAAATAAATAACAAACATGCCGCAGTCGGGCGTCTGTGCGACACCACATAAAGGGCTTATAAAGTAAACATATAACAATCATGCCACAGTCGGGCGTCTCAGCGACACCACATAAAGGGCTTATATGGTAAATAAATAACTAACATGCCACAGTCGGGCGTCTGTGCGAGACCACATAAAGGGCTTATAACAGAATGATCACAGTGAATATCCAGGAGGTAGAACCGTCC
Source organism: Triticum aestivum (assembly GCF_018294505.1). Lineage (NCBI taxonomy): Eukaryota > Viridiplantae > Streptophyta > Magnoliopsida > Poales > Poaceae > Triticum > Triticum aestivum. The sequence continues at coordinate 131,823,554 of NC_057798.1, forward strand.
TAGGGATACTCAATAATTCAAATAATATAATGGGTTAGTCCACAAAAAAAACATAATCATCACAAGTCATCAGTCACGATCCAAGTTCTAGTTTAGTAATTTCTCCTCCGAAGACCGATGCTAAGACCGACACTTGACCCATCCCAGACTGTAATCCTTAACCACGGACACGGCTATTCGAATAGATTTAATCTCTACAGAGGGTGTACTCTTTACCAACGAGTAACGGATTCCTTTAGTCCATCAGGACTAATTCCGTCTATGGTCTTTTGATTGAAAACACACCTAACTGCACACACCAGCCTGACTTACCGGTGTCTGGAATCACCCACAACACTAGTTTAAGCAAAACTCTAAGTGGGGAGGCTACAACCTCGATTAGCATGGGATCACAAAATTTATACCGCGCGCAAACTGGGGGAGCTACCCCCTCGGCTACAACCGAAACACCCATGCCCCCTGACCAGATGACTGGATTTAATCCACGGCCGTGGAACCCTCATCCCGGCCCCTCTATACGGTGTGTGCTAGAAAGGGGTTGACAACTTACTGAACCGTACCCTACCTGCTGTAGGGACAAGTGGTAGTACGAAACAAGTATGGGGGTTACTGGAACAAGACTCGATCTATGGTCGACTCAGGTGGTTTAAGTATTCCCTGAATTATTAGCACAACGAATATATTTCATCCAATAGACAGAATCACCACTCATCATACCCCTTCATGCCATGCCGGACACACTCGTCTCGACGAGGAACTAGGGACAAGCTCAGGTCTACCCAAGACAGAGACTTTCCCGGCTTCCTTCTGGTAGGCACAAAAAGCATTCAAGGATGATTGCTGTCAAAAGTATGACCATTTCCAACAACAAGGACATCTCCAATATGCATCCATGCAAATGATCGTATCACCACATAAAATAACGAGTTCTCCGTATTACGGTGGTGTTATAATCGTGTCAAATAACACACAGAATATTATGCCAGGGTTCAGAATGCTTGCCTTCAAGAGTATGCAAGTGGGGGTGCATTTTTGAAAGATGCCTTCTTCTTCAAAAACCTATTTTTGAAATTATTCAAATTAACACATAGTTTCAAAATGGTACAAAAAAGTTGTCTGAATTTTTTTCAAATAAACCTGAAAATAAACTAGAAAATATTTTAGAGAGGTAGGAAAAAGAATCAACTCATTTGGAGTTTTATTTTAAAAGATATAGCCTGTCAAAGTTTAGTCAAATTTCTAGTTTTTAAATAAAACAGAAAAAGAAAAGAAAACGTTTCAAATAGGTACACGTCGAACACGTACTTTGGGAATACGCCTCCACTTATGCCGGCGTGGACCGGCACTAGGTCACTGACAGTGGGCCCGCCTGGCCCACTAGTCAGGTTTGACCAGTCCACGCGCGCATTGTCTCCTCCGGCCGAACAGGGGTGGAGCTCCGGCGAGGCTCGCCGGCGAACGGAGGCATCCCTCGGGGATCTGAGCACATGGGTGTGCTCAGGTGGTCGAGGCGAACCCGTGGGTACCCGCCATGGTCGCCGACGTGGATGGAGTCGCCGGTGACGAGCTTCGTGGCGGAGATGGCTTCGGGAGGGATTGGGGGTCTGGGCTATGGTGGCTCCCGGTCGGGGCTGAGGTGTTGGGCGGCTCTGCAAGATGAAGGGGAGTCGGGTGGTGGGGTTGGATGGACAGGAGAGGCTCTGTTCGCGATGAAATGGACTGGGACATGGCGGCGGCCGATCCGACCGGAGATGGGGAAGACGACCTCCTTCTCTTCGATTGCTAGCCATGGTAGCTCTAGGGGGATAGCTCGAGGTTGCTTGAGGACTCAATTGAGCTCGGGGGCCATTATATAGGAGGTGGAGGTCGGTCCCGAGGCGGCCGGTGATAAGAACGACGGCGAACCGCCTTTCTGTGCTGCAGGGCGACGTGGCGGCGACGCGGGCTAGAGGACGGCTTGCAGATAGGATCGTGCTGTCCCAGAGGGCAGCTGGCGCGCTGGGGTGGCTTTGGCGGCGCCGACACGGACGGGGCCTGCTATGGCCGTCAGCTAGCCACCACGGCTGACCTGACGGTGGCGCTGTGTGGTGCCAGGGGTGGTCGGGGTGGCTCTGTGGTGCAGGAGGAGATGGGGCGTGCTGGCTGCGGTTGGCCAAGGGCCAGAACGGGCGCAGGGTGAGCGGCAGCGAGATGCGGCGGCTCTGTGCACGCGCGTGCAAAACGTGCGCTCTAGGCGCGCCTAGAGCACGCACGCTAGCTGCTCGACGAAATGCCAATGCATGCTACAGGGCTTGGGTGAGGCTGGCAATTAGCAGACCTAGGTTAGGAGTAGCTAGGAGTTTAGTGGACAAGGTTGCTGGGTTAGTGGATCAAGTTCATATTGCAAACTAAAAATCATGCCAAATCTGGCTATGCACACCAAGTGTTTGACCAAATGCCATGGGCTGCTAGGCAACTCTTGGAGTGGCCAAAATCTCCATCTCAGTCTCTCTCTAGGTGTAGGTTATGATGGCAAGGTCATTTGGGCAAAACCAGAAACTTGCTAGTGCAAGTTTTGCAAATCTTTAGTTCTGGACATAAGGTAAATGGCATCATTGCATGGACCAAACATACTCCAATGGGTTCACTCTCCTGGACTTAAGGGTTTTGTAGGATGGGCTATAAGTAGGAAAAAGAATCATATGTATAAGAGCAAGTTAAAATATGGTTGCAATACAAATCATCAAGTTGGACCAGAATGAAAATGAGGTTGATTCACTCAATTTTTCCAAAGAGCATCAATGGGTTTTTACATAAAGATGAATAACATGCTCCTACTGCCATCCCATAATTTTGGTGGAAGTTTTAAAGAAATATTTAAATAGGTTGTAGTGCAAAAGTGAAATCTGACCAGATTTGAAAACTAGGGGTAAAGCTAAAAATCTCCAAATGACCAAAGGATATTTTTGCACAAAAGTGATTTAGGGACATCATAGGTCATCCCAAAATTTTGGTGGGATTTTTAAATAAATTTATCAAAGGGTTGCAGTGCAAATGGAACCCTAAAACTTATGAAAAACCAATTTAGAGAAATAAAGCTCAGGGAAAAATAATTATCCAAATAAATTCCACTGATAAAGGAAAGATCTTACTTGGGGTAAAACAAGTCCACTGACAAAGGAAAGTTTCTTGAAAGGGCAAACAAGTCCAATAATATATTTGGAAAGTTTCTACTTGGGGTAAAAACTCCATAATAATAAAGAAAAGAATGGTTCTGAAATCAAAAGAAAATCCAGAAAAATAAAAGTTTAAGTTTCCTGGCAAAATTTTAATTAATAAAGCAAGGTTAAAATTTTGGGGTGTCACAATATAGAAGGGGGAAGGTGGTGGAGATGTTGGTGAAGATGACGGGGGTGTTGGTGAAGATCGCGGTGATGATGATGGCCCCTGGCAGCGCTCCGGCGCCACCGGAAGCAAGGGGGAGAGAGCCCCCCTTCTTCTTCTTCTTCCTTGACCTCCTCCCTAGATGGGAGAAGGGTTTCCCCTCTGGTCCTTGGCTCCCATGGCTTGGGAAGGGCGAGAGCCCCTCCGAGATTGGATCTATCTCTCTGTTTCTGCGTTCTGTTCTCGCTCGGTTTCACCATTTCGCGTATATATGGAGATCCGTAACTCCGATTGGCCTGAAACCTTCGTCGTGATTTCCCCCCGAATATTAGCTTTCTTGCGGCAAAATAAGAGCATCGACCGCCTTACGGTGGGCTCACGAGGGTAGGGGGCGCACCCAGGGGGCAGGCGCGCCCCCTGCCTCGTGACCACCTCGGGCACTGGTTCTCGTTGATTTTCCTTCCAATTTTTTCATATTTTCCAAAAATAAGCTCCGTCCGTTTGTATCCCATTTGGACTCCGTTTGATATGGATACTCTACGAAACCAAAAACATGCAACAGACAGGGACTGGCACTAGGCACTGGATCAATATGTTAGTCCCAAAAATAATATAAAAAGTTGCCAAAAAGTATATGAAAGTTGCATAATATTGGCATGGAACAATCAAAAATTATAGATACGACGGAGACGTATCATGGATGCACCAGCACCATGTGCATCTACCGATGTACTGGGGTGATACACAGTCTGTTGCAACAAAGAACAATCAACCAAGGAGCACATTTGTGTTGATCCCAATTTTGTTATATTTACACACCTTTCCCTATGTGAGCGCATCAAATCTAGTCCTGCTCAAACTCTACAGCCTTGTCCCCCAAAACAGAAGATCAGTTCGTTACAGATGTGCGTACTATGTTTGTCATTGTTTTCCCTTTTCGACCTACATAGGTGCTGGATAGCTAGTCTGTACTAGTACTTTCCCCACTTCCTTTCCTCTGTGAACCACGTCCTAGATTTATGCTATACAACTTTCCCCACTACTTTCCTCCATTCCTGTCCTCTTTGAACCACGTCTTAGATTCATGCGATACAACTTTCCCCACTACTTTCCCCCTTCCTTTCCTTTTTGAACCACGTCCTAGGTTCATGCTATACAACTTTCCCACTACTTTCCCCCATTCCTTTCCTCTTTGAACCACATCCTAGATTCATGGTATGCAACTTTCCCCACTACTTTCCTGTTTGATCCAACACCTAGATTCGAGTACAGAAGCGGAAAAAGCCCACATGCAGCTAGAGCAATGCATGTGGAATAAGTAAATTATACCTTAAGGTTCTTGGGGTGTGGTTCAGTGGGCGACCAGAGGCCGTTTGACCCAACACTATGTACGGCAGCGAAGAAGAAGGGGTCGGAGGCCCTCCCACGCTACCGCTGGGTGAAAGTGAACAGCTGCACCGGTAGTGGATTCCCTCCCTCGCCGACGGCGATAGCGTTAAGACTCCTTCCCTTCCCGGCGGACGGATCCTGTCGGCTCTTTGACCAGCAGTGAGGGGAGAGAGAGAGGCCAACGAACTCTTGTTTAGATCTGGAGAGGGTGACAGAGTGTGAAGAGAGCAACTACAAGCAGACCAGCAGTGAGGGGAGAGAGAGAGGCCAACGAAGTCTTGTTTAGATCTGGAGAGGGTGAGAGAGCGTGAAGAGAGAAACTGTTGGAAATATGCCCTAGAGGCAATAATAAATTAGTTATTATTATATTTCCTTGTTCATGATAATCGTTTATTATCCATGCTATAATTGTATTGATAGGAAACTCAGATACATGTGTGGGCAAATAGACAACACCATGTCCCTAGTAAGCCTCTAGTTGACTAGCTCGTTGATCAACAGATGGTTACGGTTTCCTGACCATGGACATTGGATGTCGTTGATAACGGGATCACATCATTAGAAGAATGATTTGATGGACAAGACCCAATCCTAAGCCTAGCACAAAGATCGTAGTTCGTATGCTAAAGCTTTTCTAATGTCAAGTATCTTTTCCATAGACCATGTGATTGTGCAACTCCCGGATACCGTAGGAATGCTTTGGGTGTACCAAACGTCACAACGTAACTGGGTGGCTATAAAGGTGCACTACAGGTATCTCCGAAAGTGTCTGTTGGGTTGGCACGAATCGAGACTGGGATTTGTCACTCCGTGTGACGGAGAGGTATCTCTGGGCCCACTCGGTAGGACATCATAATAATGTGCACAATGTGACCAAGGGGTTGATCACGGGATGATGTGTTACAGAATGAGTAAAGAGACTTGCCGGTAACGAGATTGAACAAGGTATCGGTATACCGACGATCGAATCTCGGGCAAGTACAATACCGTTAGACAAAGGGAAATGTATACGGGATCGATTGACTCCTTGACATCGTGGTTCATCTGATGAGATCATCGTGGGACATGTGGGAGCCAACATGGGTATCCAGATCCCACTGTTGGTTATTGACCGGAGAACGTCTCGGTCATGTCTGCATGGTTCCCGAACCCGTAGGATCTACACACTTAAGGTTCGATGACGCTAGGGTTATAAAGGAAGTTTGTATGTGGTTACTGAATGTTGTTCGGAGTGCCGGATGAGATCCCGGACGTCACGAGGAGTTCCGGAATGGTCTGGAGGTAAAGATTTATATATGGGAAGTCCTGTTTTGGTCACCGGAAAAGTTTCGGGTTTTATCGGTAACGTACCGGGACCACCGGGAGGGTCCCGGGGGTCCACCAAGTGGGGCCACCACCCTCGGAGGGCTGCATGGGCCAAGTGTGGGAGGGGACCAGCCCCAGGTGGGCTGGTGCGCCCCCCCACAAGGGCCCAAGGCGCCTAGGGTTTGGGGAGGGGGCGCCCCACCTTGATTGGGGGGCAAGTTTCCCCCTCTCCACCCCTTGGCCGCCCCCCTAGATGGGATCTAGGGCTGGCCGCCGCCCCCTAGGGGTGGAAACCTAGGTGGGGGTGCAGCCCCCTCTCCCCCTATATATAGTGGAGGCATAGGAGCAGCCCAGGACATGAGTTTCTTCTCCTGTTGGCGCAGCCCTACCTCTCTTTCTCCTCATATCTCGTGGTGCTTGGCAAAGCCGTGCTGGACTACCACGCTCCTCCATCACCACCATGCCGTTGTGCTGCTGCTGGATGGAGTCTTCCTCAACCTCTCCCTCTCACCTTGCTGGATCAAGGCATGGGAGACGTCACCGGGTTGTACGTGTGTTGAATGCGGAGGTGCCATCCGTTCGGCACTAGGATCTCCGGTGATTTGGATCACGACGAGTACGACTCCTTCAACCCCGTTCTCTTGAACGCTTCCGCTTAGCGATCTAGAAGGGTATGTAGATGCACTCTCCTTCCCCCCGTTGCTGGTTTCTCCATAGATAGATCTTGGTGACACGTAGGAATATTTTGAATTTCTGCTACGTTCCCCAACAGTGGCATCATGACCTAGGTCTATTGCGTAGATTCTTTGCACGAGTAGAACACAAAGTAGTTGTGGGCATTGATTTTGTTCAATATGCTTACCGTTACTAGTCCAATCTTGTTTCGACGGTATTGTGGGATGAAGCGGCCCAGACCGACCTTACACGTACTCTTATGTGAGACAGGTTCCACCGACTGACATGCACTTGGTGCATAAGGTGGCTAGCGGGTGCCAGTCTCTCCCACTTTAGTCGGAACGGATTCGATGAAAAGGGTCCTTATGAAGGGTAAATAGCAATTGGCATATCACGTTGTGGTTTTGCGTAGGTAAGAAACGTTCTTGCTAGAAACCCATAGCAGCCACGTAAAACATGCAAACAACAATTAGAGGACGTCTAACTTGTTTTTGCAGGGTATGCTATGTGATGTGATATGGCCAAGAAGAATGTGATGAATGATATGTGATGTATGAGATTGATCATGTTCTTGTAATAGGAATCACGACTTGCATGTCGATGAGTATGACAACCGGCAGGAGCCATAGGAGTTGTCTTTATTTATTGTATGACCTGCGTGTCATTGAACAACGCCATGTAATTACTTTACTTTATTGCTAACCGGTAGCCATAGTAGTAGAAGTAATAGTTGGCGAGACAACTTCATGAAGACACGATGATGGAGATCATGATGATGGAGATCATGGTGTCATGCCGGTGACGATGATGATCATGGAGCCCCGAAGATGGAGATCAAAAGGAGCAAAATGATATTGGCCATATCATGTCACTATTTGATTGCATGTGATGTTTATCATGTTTATGCATCTTATTTGCTTAGAACGACGGTAGTAAATAAGATGATCCCTCATTAAAATTTCAAGAAAGTGTTCCCCCTAACTGTGCACCGTTGCGAAAGTTCGTCGTTTCGAAGCACCACGTGATGATCGGGTGTGATAGATTCTTACGTTCACATACAACGGGTGTAAGCCAGATTTACACACGTGAAACACTTAGGTTAACTTGACGAGCCTAGCATGTACAGACATGGCCTCGGAACACAAGAGACCGAAAGGTCGAGCATGAGTCGTATGGTAGATACGATCAACATGAAGATGTTCACCGATGATGACTAGTCTGTCTCACGTGATGATCGGACACGACCTAGTTGACTCGGATCATGTAATCACTTAGATGACTAGAGGGATGTCTATCTGAGTGGGAGTTCATAAGATGAACTTAATTATCCTGAACATAGTCAAAAGATCTTTGCAAATTATGTCGTAAGCTCGCGCTGTAGTTCCACTGTTTAGATATGTTCCTAGAGAAAATATAGTTGAAAGTTGAAAGTAGCGATTATGCGGACAGTAGAAAGCTTATGTCCTTAATGCAGCGCTCAGTGTGCTGAACCCCAAATGACGTTTGTGGATGTTGCGAACATCGGACATACACGTTTTGATAACTACGTGATAGTTCAGTTAAACAGTTTAGAGTAGAGGCACCAAAGACGTTTTCGAAACGTCGCGGAACATATGAGATGTTTCGAGGGCTGAAATTGGGATTTCAGGCTCGTGCCCACGTCAAGAGGTATAAGACCTCCAACGATTTTCTTAGCCTGCAAACTAAGGGAGAAAATCTCAATCGTTGAGCTTGTGCTCAGATTGTCTGAGTGCAACAATCACTTGAATCGAGTGGGAGTTGATCTTCCAGATGAGATAGTGATGTTTCTCCAAAGTCATTGCCACCAAGCTGCTAGAGCTTCGTGATGAACTATAACATATCAGGGATAGATAGGATGATCCTTGAGGTATTCGTGATGTTTGACACCGCGAAAGTAGAAATCAAGAAGGAGCATCAATTGTTGATGGTTGGTGAAACCAGTAGTTTCATGAAGGGCAAGAGTAAGAAGGGATACTTCATGAAACGGCAAATCAGCTGCTGCTCTAGTGAAGAAACCCAAGGTTGAACCCAAACCCGAGACTAAGTGCTTCTGTGATAAGGGGAATAGTCACTAGAGCGGAATTACCCTAGATACTTGGTAGATGAGAAGGCTGGCAAGGTCGATAGAAGTATATTTGATATACATTATGTTAATGTGTACTTTACTAGTACTCCCAGTAGCACCAGGGTGTTAGATACCGGTTCGGTTGCTAAGTGTTAGTAACTCGAAATAAAAGAGCTACAGAATAAACAGAGACTAACTAAAGGTGAGCTGACGATATGTGTTGGAAGTGTTTCCAAGGTTGATGTGATCAAGCATCGCACGCTCCCTCTACCACCGAGATTGGTGTTTGCGTTAAAGCATAGACATGATTGGATTATGTCTATCGCAATACGGTTATTCATTTAAGGAGAATAATGGTTACTCTATTTATTTGAATAATACCTGCAATGGTCTTGCACCTAAAAGAATGGTTTATTGAATCTCGATCGTAGTGATACACATTTTCATGCCAAAAATATAAGATAGTTATGATAGTACCACTTACTTGTGGCACTGCCATGTAAGTCATATTGGTATAAAACGCATGAAGAAGCTCCATGTTGATGGATCTTTGGACTGACTCGTTTTTGAAAAGTTTGAGACTTGCGAACCATGTCTATTGGTGTATACGCATGAAGAAACTCCATGCAGATGGATCGTTTGCACTCACTTGATTTTGAATCACTTGAGATATGCAAATCATACCACATGGGCAAGATGACTGAAAAGCCTCGTTTTCAGTATGATGGAACAAGATAGCAACTTGTTGGAAGTCACATTTTGATGTGTGCAGTCCAATGAGTGTTGAGGCATGCAGTGAATATCATTATGTTCTCACTTCACAGATGATTCGAGTAGATGTTGAGTATATTTACTTGATGAAACACAAGTCTGAATTATTGAATAGTTCAAGTAATTTCAGAGTGAAGTTGAAGATCATTGTGACAAGAGGATAAAATATCTATGATATGATCATAGAGATGAGTATCTGAGTTACGAGCTTTGGCACGCAATTAATACATTGAGGAAATTGTTTCACAATTAATACCGCCTGGAACACCATAGTGTGATGGTGTGTCCGAACATCATAGTTGCACCCTATTGGATATGGTGCGTACCATGATGTCTCTTATCGAATTACCACTATCGTTCATGGGTTAGGCATTAGAGACAACCGCACTCACTTTAATAGGGCACCACGTAATTCCGTTGAGATGACACCGTATGAACTATGGTTTAGAGAAACCTAAGCTGTCATTTCTTAAAGGTTTGGGCTGCAACGCTTATGTGAAAAAGTTTCAGGTTGATAAGCTCGAACCCAAAACGGATAAAATGCATCTTCATAGGACACCCAAAAGAGTTGGGTATACCTCCTAATTCAGGTCCGAAAGCAATAGTGATTGTTTCTAGAAACGGGTCCTTTCTCGAGGAAAAGTTACTCTCGAAAGAATGGAGTGGGAGGATGGTGGAGACTTGATGAGGTTACTGAACCATCACTTCAAAAAATGTGTAGCAGGGCACAGGAAGTTGTTCATGTGGCACCTACACCAATTGAAGCGGAAGCTTATGATACTGATCATGATGCTTCAGATCAAGTCACTACCGAACCTCGTAGGTTGACAAGGATGCGTACTACTTCAGAGTGGTACAGTAATCCTGTCTTGAAGGTCATGTTGCTAGACAACAATGAACCTACGAGCTATGGAGAAGCGATGGTGGGCCCATATTCTGACAAATGGTTAGAAGCCATGAAATCCGAGATAGGATCCATGTATCATAACAAAGCATGGACTTTGGTGGACTTGCCCGATGATCGGCAAGCCATTGAGATAAATGGATCTTTAAGAAGAAGACGGACATGGACGGTAATGTCACCGTCTATGAAGCTCGACTTGTGGCGAAGAGTTTTTCACAAGTTCAAGGAGTTGACTACGATGAGATTTTCTCATCCATAGCGATGCTTAAGTCCGTCGGAATCATGTTAGCATTAGCTGCATTTATGAAATCTGGCAGATGGATGTCAAAACGAGTTTCCTTACCAGTTTTAGTAAGGAAAGGTTGTATGTGATACAATCAGAAAAGTTCTGTCGATCCTAAGGATGCTAAAAGGTATGCTGGCTCCAGCGATCCTTCTAAGGACTGGAGTAAGCATCTCGGAGTTGGAATGTACGCTTTGATAAGATGATCAAAGATTTTGGGTCTATACAAAGTTTATGAGAAACTTGTATTTCCAAAAAAGTGAGTGGGAGCACTATAGAATTTCTGATGAGTATATGTTGTTGACATATTGTTGATCAGAAATGATGTAGAATTTCTGGAAAGCATATAGGGTTATTTGAAAGGTGTTTTTCAATAGAAAACCTGGATTAAGCTACTTGAACATTGAGCATCAAGATCTATGAGGATAGATCAAAAATGCTCAATAGTACTTTCAAATGAGCACATACCTTGACATGATCTTGAAGGTGTTCAAGATAGATCAGTCAAAGAAGGACTTCTTGCCTGAGTAGTAAGGTACGAAGTTAAGACTTAAAGCTCGACCACGGCAGAGAAGAGAGAAAGGACGAAGGTCGTCCCCTATGCTTTGGACGTAGGCTCTACAGTATGCCATGCTAAGTACCACACCTGATGTGTGCCTTGCCGCTTGTCTGGCAAGAGGGTACAAAGGTGATCAAGGAGTGGATCACCAGATAGCGGTCAAAATTATCCTTAGAGGAATAAGGATATGTTTCTCGATTATGGAGGTGATAAAGAGTTTGGCGTAAAGGGTTACGACGATGCAAGCTTTAACACCTATCCGAATGACTCTGAGTAGCAAACCGGATACGTATAGTGGAGCAACCATTTGGACAAGCTCCAAGTTGAGCGTGGAAGCAGCATTTAAAATATGACCTAGAGATTTGCGAAGTACATACGGATCTGAATGTTGCAGACCCGTTGACTAAAAACTTCTCTCACAAGCAAAACATGATCAAACCCCAGAACTCATTGAGTCTTAATCACATGATGATGTGAACTAGTTTAGTGACACTAGTAAACTCTTTGGATGTTGGTCACATGGCGATGTGACCTGTGAGTGTTAATCACATGGCGATGTGAACTAGATTATTGACTCTAGTGCAAGTGGGAGACTGTTGGAAATATGCCCTAGAGGCAATAATAAATTAGTTATTATTATATTTCCTTGTTCATGATAATCGTTTATTATCCATGCTATAATTGTATTGATAGGAAACTCAGATACATGTGTGGGTACATAGACAACACCATGTCCCTAGTAAGCCTCTAGTTGACTAGCTCGTTGATCAATAGATGGTTACGGTTTCCTGACCATGGACATTGGATGTCGTTGATAACGGGATCACATCATTAGGAGAATGATGTGATGGACAAGACCCAATCCTAAGCCTAGCACAAAGATCGTAGTTCGTATGCTAAAGCTTTTCTAATGTCAAGTATCTTTTCCTTAGACCATGAGATTGTGCAACTCCCGGATACCGTAGGAATGCTTTGGGTGTACCAAACGTCACAACGTAACTGGGTGGCTATAAAGGTGCACTACAGGTATCTCCGAAAGTGTCTGTTGGGTTGGCACGAATCGAGACTGGGATTTGTCACTCCGTGTGACGGAGAGGTATCTCTGGGCCCACTCGGTAGGACATCATCATAATGTGCACAATGTGACCAAGGGGTTGATCACGGGATGATGTGTTACGGAACGAGTAAAGAGACTTGCCGGTAACGAGATTGAACAAGGAATCGGTATACCGACGATCGAATCTCGGGCAAGTACATTACCGTTAGACAAAGGGAATTGTATACGGGATCGATTGAGTCCTTTACATCGTGGTTCATCTGATGAGATCATCGTGGAACATGTGGGAGCCAACATGGGTATCCAGATCCCGCTGTTGGTTATTGACCGGAGAACGTCTCGGTCATGTGTGCATGGTTCCCGAACCCGTAGGGTCTACACACTTAAGGTTCGATGACGCTAGGGTTATAAAGGAAGTTTGTATGTGGTTATCGAATGTTGTTCGGAGTCCCGGATGAGATCCCAGACATCACGAGGAGTTCCGGAATGGTCCGGAGGTAAAGATTTATATATGGGAAGTCCTGTTTTGGTCACTGGAAAAAGTTTCGGGTTTTATCGGTAACGTACCGGGACCACCGGGAGGGTCCCGGGGGTCCACCAAGTGGGGCCACCACCCTCGGAGGGCTGCATGGGCCAAGTGTGGGAGGGGACCAGCCCCATGTGGGCTGGTGCGCCCCCCCACAAGGGCCCAAGGCGCCTAGGGTTTGGGGAGGGGGCGCCCCACCTTGCTTGGGGGGCAAGTTTCCCCCTCTCCACCCCTTGGCCGCCCCCCTAGATGGGATCTAGGGCTGGCCGCCGCCCCCTAGGGGTGGAAACCTAGGTGGGGGCGCAGCCCCCTCTCCCCCTATATATAGTGGAGGCATAGGAGCAGCCCAGGACATGAGTTTCTTCTCCTGTTGGCGCAGCCCTACCTCTCTTTCTTCTCATATCTCGCGGTGCTTGGCGAAGCCCTGCTGGACTACCACGCTCCTCCATCACCACCACGCTGTTGTGCTGCTGCTGGATGGAGTCTTCCTCAACCTCTCCCTCTCACCTTGCTGGATCAAGGCATGGGAGACGTCACCGGGATGTACGTGTGTTGAACGCGGAGGTGCCGTCCGTTCGGCACTAGGATCTCCGGTGATTTGGATCACGACGAGTACGACTCCTTCAACCCCGTTCTCTTGAACGCTTCCGCTTAGCGATCTACAAGGGTATGTAGATGTACTCTCCTTCCCCTCGTTGCTGGTTTCTCCATAGATAGATCTTGGTGACACGTAGGAAAATTTTGAATTTCTGCTACGTTCCCCAACAGAAACTACAAGCGCTGAGGCTCTAGTGTGTATATATACTAGAGAGAGTGTGAAGAGTGCAAACCCTAGAACACAAGCGCCGAGGTTGGAGCTTATACATGATGAGGTGATTATACGGTCACTACGAGACCGTATAGCTCTGTATCCATCCATATTGACCAGTCAAAGAATCCTCCTGGCACGAATTATGCTCAAGTGTAGTTATCGAACCAGAGACCTCAAGTTTGATGAGTGAACAGGCTAACCAGCTACACAACCCTCCCATTATGTTCAACGGGAGTCATTGGGATTTCAATCATAATCGTGCCATGTGGCTTTGGTGGTAAGACTATCCAAAGTGGTGCAGAAATAATGCAGCCTTAGTCACCTTACCTCTCTCCACGTAGTATGTTGGGTCCCACCACTTAGAGGGTGAAACAAACAAATTAATAAGAAAAAATAAAAGCGCTAGTGGTGTATCCTACCTCACACATCTCACTACTGCTCGGGAACACTGTCCAATTGATCCCTCTGTTCGCTCACATACTATTTTTAGTGAATCCTTATTATAACATGCACACAATTTTGGGCACTTGTATTCGACCAAGTTAGTGTGCCACCGTATCTCGTATAACTCCCTCCGTCTAGGTGTCATAAGTCACGTTAGAAGGTGCAGCGGGACCAAGGTGCAAGCAGATTGGAGGAGAAGGAGAAACTTTCACTAGTAGAAAAAGGGTCAAACGTGAAGCACATTAGTGCCGGTTTGATTTTGGCCCGGTACTAATGGTACCATTAGTGCCGGTTCGAACGGATTTGCATTAATGCCTGTTCGTGTTGAACCTTTAGTACCGGTTCGTGGCACGAACCGGTACTAAAGGGGTGGTGGCAGGCTGGCGTCAGGCCGGGGCCCCACGATCACCTTTAGTACCGGTTCGTGGCACGAACCGGTACTAAAGGTCTAACCTTTAGTACCGATTCGTGCCATGAACCGGTACTAAAGGGGTCTGACCTATAGTACCGGTTTGTGACACAAACCGGCACTACACGACGATTTTCAAACTCTACCCCCCCCCCCCCCCCCCGTGTGTGTCGCCATTTCAGTTCTGAGAAAATCAAAAGAAAATGATAAAAACTTCAAAAAATAACATCCTTCGAGAGGTAGTTATATTACTACATCTACTAGTTAGGAAAATTTGAAAACTACAATTTGGACATGTTTTGCAAAAAGTGTAGGGAAAATGTAAAACGACTATAACTTTTGCTTACGATGTCGGAAAAAACGTATAATATATCAAAAAATTCAGCACGAAAATCCGCATCCGATGGAGACTGCCTATGGCCTGTTTGGTATTTTTTAGAATCCTCAAATTCCAAAAGGAAAAAAAGATATGGTCAAATTTCAGTTTTTTTAAAAAAAATTGGTTAAATCTGGTCAAACTACTTATTCAAGAAGTATTAATGTTACTACATAATTATTAAAGAATATTAGTGTTACTAAATAATTATTTCAATTTTTTTAATTTTTGTCAAATCTGGTCAAACTATGGTCAAACTATGGTCAAACTGTGGTCAAACTATGGTCAAACTTATTCAAGAAATATTAGCGTTACTAAATAATTACTGTTTTTTAAAATAATAGTTTCAAACTCAAACGATGAATTGTGTGACTTCATGCTCAAGCTAAACTCCTGAGGGTTAATAGGATTGACATCCTACTATTGTCAGGAAAACAACAAGTGCAGACTCAGAAACGAAGGGGAATAGAACCCGAAAGTTAAGCGTGCTCGGGCTAGAGTAGTGAGAGGGATGGGTGACCGGTCGGGAAGTTAGATGATTTGGAATGAGTGATCCGCACTTGAGCAGTTAAGAGAGGTGATTAGAGAATAAATCATCAGATAATTCAGAAAAATAAAAAATCGAAAAACAAATCAAAAAAAATTTCCAAAATTTTCAAAAAAAAATCAAAAAAAAAACTTTAGTACCGATTGGTAACACCAACCGGTACTAAAGGTCCCCCATACCAGGGCGCGAGCTCACGCCACGTGGTGGCACTTTAGCGCCGGTTCGTGCCGAACCGGTACTAAAGGAGGGGGGGCTTTAGTGCCCACACTTTAGTGCCGGTTATGGAACCGGCACTAAAGGCCCTTACGAACTGGCGCTAAAGCTCCGTTTTCTACTAGTGTTGACCGGTCATTCCTCCAATCAAAGCCCTGATTTCTGTCTCTAAACGCAACAATTAATCCAAACAACTAAGAGATGTCGTTTTAGCTACCATGTTGGGCCACGTATTAACTTGCATGCAAGCCGACTTTGATTTCTTGACTGATCAACGCGTGGTTGCGCTCCATGCACTGGGTTTCCGGGGGAGATAACAAGGGAGAGTAAGGAGCATTTGGTTACATTGCTTAGGCTGGTCATAATGGGGAGTAACTTGGACTAGTACAACATGCATATGTTACTAGTCTATGTTACTACTACGCGAAGTTTGCCGTCGGAAGCGAGCCGATCTGGCTCTCCTGAGCTAGCAAGGTTTTTCTAGCCCACCCAAGCTAGCTGGCCCACAAAAGCTAGCGTATCTTCATAGTTCCAAACGCCTAACCTTGCCTGGCTATGCTATAAGCTGTCCTTGCTAAGGATCCAAACTCTCCCTAAGTAACAATGCTCGCTAGCAACGAGTCCAGGAGGGGATTGACATGCAAAGTTAATGGACGACGGCTAAACATTTTGGGAATATCTGATTTCCGTAGGATGACTTAACACCTAGACAGAGGGAGTACTACTCCTCAGTCCAGGTTTGATGGAATATTCGTCACCTCTTCTCTTCTTGTACGTACTCCACTTGTATATCACTTCCTGTGGCTTCGCACTCGCAAGATTTTCCTATTCTATGAACCTGTGTGTGCATGTGCGTGTGCGTGTGTGTGTTTAAAAGCATGTGTGTGTTAGAGAGAGCGACAGATCGACCTACCCCTACAGAGAGATGGTGTGCACTGTACGATTTTAGCCGCGAAAGTCGGTGCATCCTCTCGTTTCCGGGCGTCCGGTAGGGACAGGCGGACAGCTGCCATCGCTCGTGCGCGCTTTCCTCCGGAAACGGTCAGCGCCGCTCCCAAGAATCGGTGCCGCATTCATGCCCGGGCAGAGCGGATGCGACCTCTCACTGGTGCCTGCATTGAAGGGAGAAGCGGATTCAAGAGTGATGGTTGCTTCGTCCGTCCAACTTACTACTGGGTCTATGTGATTTGACAGCTCATTGGTCATTATTACTGAGGTGGTAGGACTGCTGGATGTCCCACACTTTCGGCGAAAGGAGGTACTATTAATAGATTACAATTTTCTCCATTCTTACGGCGGAGGAGTGCAAGAGCAGTGAAAACACGCAGGCTCAGTGATTACACACTACTAGGGAAAACCCTATACACAGAATCTTAGCTGCAGCGCGGCTCAAAAAGGAGCACTGCTGCTAATTAGCAGTAGAGCGGGTGTGTAAAACCCACTACTGACAAGTGTTTAGCAGTCGCGCGC
The DNA here is from genome assembly GCF_018294505.1 of Triticum aestivum. Taxonomy (NCBI): domain Eukaryota; kingdom Viridiplantae; phylum Streptophyta; class Magnoliopsida; order Poales; family Poaceae; genus Triticum; species Triticum aestivum. Next base: position 131,840,742 of record NC_057798.1, read on the forward strand.
CTGGCATAACCCGCGCTGCTACAAATATCGACCGACAGTGCCCACCCAACTCCATTTAGCAGCAGCGCAGTGTCGCGAGCCGCACTACTGCTATAGCTGTAGCAGTAGCACGGTTTTTCTGAGGTCGCTGCTGCTAATTTTCAAATCGGGCACACTTTTGGTCTCGGTTAGCAGTAGCGCTTGTACCGAAAGCGCGCTGCTGCTACTTTCTTAGCAGCAGCGTGTTCTGCGTCCCGCGCTACTGCGAATCCGCACCCACCACCTTTTCCCCACCCGTCCTCCCCCTCCCCCTCCTCTCCCTTTCCCCTACCTCTCCCACTCTCACTCTTCTTCTTCCTCAGTACTTCTCCACCATTACTCTCCCTCTTCTACCTACCTTTCTCTCTCTTCATTACTCCTACCTAACTACACCACCTCCATTAATGCATCTCCTTTCTCTTTTTCCTTCCCCCTCCACTAGTTGAAGTTGTCTCCTCCCAAATTAGGTAGCTAGGTAGATGTAGCATTTAGTTAAGTGACCTTTTTGCCCCCTAACTAGATCTATCTTTGTCAAGAAGAGCTTTGTGCACTTTTGATCTCCCTACATCATCATCTCCACCGTGTGCTCGATCTCGAGATATAGGTGATTAAAATTTCATGCTTTTGCAAAATGGAAATATGTTTTTGTGTGTGTGATATTTTTATGGAAATTGTGTGTGTGGCATGAGTTGATGCCAAATTGTGCTTTTGAGTTGCCTATGTCTTGCCGAAATGTCAATTTATTTCCGTTTCGACGAATTTCGGGCAAACTCTAGATCTATATATGTCCTATTTTTTAAGGATTGTCATGCCGAATTTTTGTATGACTTTGATGCATGCACGCATTTTTATAATCAATTTGTTTATTATTACCCTACAGAGTTGACGATGGTCAGTGGAATGATGGTGGACAGGTGGTTGCGGTCGGCGGTGCAGGACATGAAAGAAAATAACCGGACAAAGGTTTTATGTCCGTGTCAAAAATGCAAAGGAATAGTTTGGCTCGACCCCCATGACGATGGTCATGTCGAAGCGCACCTGCTCATGAATGGTTTCATGGATGGCTATACTTGGTGGATAATTGAAGATGAGGATGACGATGTTGAGGATGTCGATGGGGCAGGCAATGATGACACGGGGCAAAACAAAGAGATGATCGATAATGGCGGCAGAGAAGGGGCTAGACATGGCGGTGGAGAAGGGGCCAGACATGGCAGCAGAGAAGGGGCCGGACATGGCGGCGGAGAGAACGACATGGACTCCACGCGGCAGAGTTTGTCGGTACTAAGTTCAATCGTGCAGGACCCTCATGTTCAAGCATTGCTTCGCAAAGAGACGAGTACTGAGAGAGCTACTTCTAGAGAGGAGGCTAAGCTGGAGCTAGTGGTGGTAGACTCGAACACTCCATTGTATGATGGTTGCAATCTTGAGGTGACCCACTTGAGTTTCACGCTCCAACTCCTGAAGATGAAGGATAAAAACAAATGGACTGACACTAGCCTCGATGAGCATCTCAAGTACCGCGGGTAATCTATGTCCTAGTAGTGTTGATGAGGCCAAGAAGATCGTGTTCCCACTTGATCTGCAACACGTTAGATACCATGAATGCATCAACGATTGCATAATTTATCGGAAGGAGCACGCGGAAAAAACAAGTTGTCCAGTGTGCAATGCTTCTCGATACAAGAAGGCCGGGAAGAAATGTCCCCAGAAAGTGGTATGGTACTTACCGATCACTCCCCGTCTCCAGAGGTATTTTGTAGATCCCAAGGAAGCAAAGCTAATGCGCTGGCACGCGGAGAGGAAGAAGCCCGACAATGGAGATGATCTGAAGCTGAGACACGTCAAGGATGGAAGCCAATGGAGAGCGTTGAACAGCTTCTATCGGTATTTTGAATGTGATGCAAGGAACATCATGCTCGGCGCATCTACCGATGGCATGAATCTGTTTGGCAACCAGAACACCAACCATAGCACATGGCCCGTGTTTATATGGATGTACAACCTCCCCCTAGTTGTGCATGAAATCAAAGTACATTCACATGAGGATGCTTATTGAAGGGCCGAAATAACCAAGAAATAATATTAATTTGTATCTGGGGCTACTTCAAGAGGAGTTAGACACGTTATGGAAAACACCGGCCAAGACATGGGACGCCAGCAAAGGCGAGTATTTCAACATGAGAGCCGCACTGATCACAACAGTGCATGACTATCTCAGTTACGTATATGTGGCAGGCCAGGTGTGCCATGGATATTGCGGATGCACGCGGTGCATGGATGATACGACGTCTCAGCAGCTAACGTCAAGGAAAGATGGCGGGTCTGGGAAAATCGAGTACATGGGGCATCGAAGATGGCTCGAACAGGATGACCCGTGGAGAAACCGTGGAGATCTATTCAATGGTCACGCTGAGCATCGAGGACCTCCACGTAAGCGGAGCGGTGCCGAAATTGATGAGCTGTTGAAAAACTGGAAGGAGTGCCCCACGCCGGGAAAGACGATGAGAAAGGCGCCGGAGCCGCTGCTGAAGGTATGGAAGACGAGGTCTGTGATCTGGGACTTGGAGTACTGGCACAAACTCGAGACACCTCATTGCCTTTGATCAAATGCATATATGTAAGAATGTCCTTGAGAGCTTGCTCGCAACACTAATGAACATGCCGGATAAGACCAAGGATGGGCCGAAGACAAGAAAAGACTTGCAAGATTTGAAAATCAGGGAAGATCTGCACATGCCGCCCCGTAAAATGTCAGACGAGACAAAGACGGAGACAAAGGCACGGGAGAGGAAGGGCAAGAAAATAAAGAAAGAGGATTATTGCCCCCCTTCTTGCTTCACCTTAAGTCAGGCTGAGATCGATCAATTCTTTAAGTGCCTTACCGGAGTCAAAGTTAGTTCCGGTTACTGTGGCAAGATAAACAGATATCTAGACACGGACAAGAAAAGGTTCAGCGCGATGAAGTCTCATGACTGTCATGTGATGATGACGCAGATACTACCTGTTGCCCTTAGAGGGCTAATGGACAAGCACGTCCGTGACACGCTTATTGGTCTCTGCAACTTTTTCGACGTCATCTCTCAAAAGTCGATCAGTGTGAAGCAGCTCCGAAGGCTACAGGAAGAGACCGTTGTGATACTGAATGAGCTTGAGATGTACTTCCCGCCCGCGTTCTTTGACGTGATGGTGCATCTGTGTGTCCATATTGTGGATGACATAAAAGACCCGGGGCAATCATTCCTGCACAACATGATGCCATTTGAGAGGATGAATGGGATCATAAAAGGATTCGTTCGTAACATGCCCCGTCCGTATGGAAGCATCGTCCAGGGCTATGTGACACAAGAGTGCATCTCTTTCAGTGAGAATTTTCTATATGGCGCAGACCAGCCGCCTAGTGTTAGTGTTGGTTTGCCCGTTAATAAGCAGGTTGGGAGGCTTGAAGGAGAAGGTCACTGCAACGGTCACAGGGAACTTCATGTGGCATACTCAGATCGACGCAATGACTTTGACAGAGCAAACTTGGTAGTGCAACAACACCTAGACGAGGTAGATCCTTTCGTGGCACTGCACAAAGAAATTTTCGCAAAGAAGTATCGTGACCGGGGGGTATGCAGGACGGATGCCGAAGTTACTAGAGAGCACAACTCCACTTTCCTACATTGGTTCAAAGAGCATATTATTGCTAATCCCCCGGAGGAGGGCTCTAAGGACAGATTGCTCATATACACCTTAGCACATGGACCTATTGGAAATATGCCCTAGAGGCAATAATAAAATGGTTATTATTATATTTCTTTGTTCATGATAATTGTCTATTGTTCATGCTATAATTGTGTTATCCGGAAATCGTAATACATGTGTGAATACATAGACCACAACACGTCCCTAGTGAGCCTCTAGTTGACTAGCTCGTTGATCAACAGATAGTCATGGTTTTCTGACTATGGACATTGGATGTCATTGATAACGGGATCACATCATTAGGAGAATGATGTGATGGACAAGACCCAATCCTAAGCATAGCACAAGATCGTGTAGTTCGTTTTGCTAGAGCTTTTCCAAATGTCAAGTATCATTTCCTTAGACCATGAGATTGTGCAACTCCCGGATACCGTAGGAGTGCTTTGGGTGTGCCAAACGTCACAAGAGAACCAGGTGACTATAAAGGTGCACTACGGGTATCTCCGAAAGTTTCTGTTGGGTTGGCACGAATCGAGACTGGGATTTGTCACTCCGTATGACGGAGAGGTATCTCTGGGCCCACTCGGTAATGCATCATCATAATGAGCTCAGTATGACCAAGTGTCTGGTCACGGGATCATGCATTACGGTACGAGTAAAGTGACTTGCCGGTAACGAGATTAAACGATGTATTGGGATACTGATGATCGAATCTCGGTCAAGTAACGTACCGATTGACAAAGGGAATTGAATACAGGATTGATTGAATCCTCGACATCGTGGTTCATGCAATGAGATCATCGAGGAACATGTGGGAGCCAACATGGGTATCCAGATCCCGCTGTTGGTCATTGGCCGGAGAGGCGTCTCGGTCATGTCTGCATGTCTCCCGAACCCGTAGGGTCTACACGCTTAAGGTTCGGTGATGCTAGGGTTGTAGAGATATAAGTATGCGGTAACACGAAAGTTGTTCGGAGTCCTAGATGAGATCCCGGATGTCACGAGGAGTTCCGGAATAGTCTGGAGGTGAAGAATTAAATATAGGAAGTCTAGTTTCGGCTATCGGGAAAGTTTCGGGGCTCGCCGGTATTGTACCGGGACCATCGAAAGGGTCCCGGGGGTCCACCAGGTGGGGCCACTTATCCCGGAGGGCCCCATGGGCTGAAGTGGGAGGGGAACCAGCCCCTGGTGGGCTGGTGCACCCCCCTTGGGCCCCCCCTGCGCCTAGGGTTGGAAACCCTAGGGGTAGGGGCGCCCCACATGGCTTGGGGGCAAGCCACCCCCTTGGCCCCCTGGAGATTTGATCTCCTAGGGCCAGTGCCCCCCTAGGGGGCCTATATATAGTGGGGGGGAGGGAGGGCAGCCGCACCCAAGTCCCTGGCGCCTCCCTCTTCCCACGCACCACCTCTCCCTCTTGCTGAAGCTTGGCGAAGCCCTGCCGAGATCACCGCTGCTTCCACCACCACGCCGTCGTGCTGCTGGATCTCCATCAACCTCTCCCTCCCCCTTGCTGGATTAAGAAGGAGGAGACGTCTTCCCCAACCGTACGTGTGTTGAACGCGGAGGTTCCATCCGTTCGGCACTAGGATCATCAGTGATTCGGATCACGACGAGTACGACTCCCTCAACCCCGTCCTCTTGAATGCTTCCGCGTGATCTACAAGGGTATGTAGATGCACTCATATCTCTCATTCCTAGATGACTCCATAGATTGATCTTGGTGAAGCGTAGGAAATTTTTTATTTTCTGTAACGTTCCCCAACAGTGGCATTATGAGCTAGGTCTATGCGTAGTTTCTATGCACGAGTAGAACACAAACTTGTTGTGGGCGTAGATGTTGTCAATTTTCTTGCCACTACTAGTCTTATGTTGCTTTGGCGGCATCGTGGGATGAAGCGGCCCGGACCGACCTTACACGTACGCTTACGTGAGACAGGTTCCACCGACTGACATGCACTAGTTGCAGAAGGTGGCTAGCGGGTGTCTGTCTCTCCCACTTTAGTTGGAGCGTACTCGATGAAAAGTGTCCTTATGAAGGGTAAATAGAAATTGGCATATCACGTTGTTGTTTTACGTAGGTAAGAAACGTTCTTGCTAGAAACCTATACAAGCCACGTAAAAACATGCAACAACAATTAGAGGACGTCTAACTTGTTTTTGTAGCATGTGCCGTGTGATGTGATATGGCCAAAAGGATGTGATGAATGATATATGTGATGTATGAGATTGATCATGTTCTTGTAATAGGAATCACGACTTGCATGTCGATGAGTAGGACAATTGGCAGGAGCCATAGGAGTTGCCTTCATTTTTCGTATGACCTGCGTGTCATTGAATAACGCCATGTAAATTACTTTACTTTATTGCTAAACACGTTAGCCTTAGAAGTAGAAGTAATCACTGGCGTGACAACTTCATGAATACACAATGATGGAGATCATGATGATGGAGTTGATGGTGTCATGCCGGTGACAAAGATGATCATGGCGCGCGAAGATGGAGATCAAAGGAGCAATATGATATTGGCCATATCATGTCACTATTTGATTGCATGTGATGTTTATCATGTTTTACATCTTATTTGCTTAGAACGACGGTAGCTTAAATAAGATGATCCCTCGCAATAATTTCAAGAAAGTGTTCCCCCTAACTGTGCACCGTTGCAAAGGTTCATTGTATCGAAGCACCACGTGATGATCGGGTGTGATAGATCCTAACGTTCGGGTACAACGGGTGTAAGCCAGATTTACACACGTAATACACTTAGGTTGACTTGACGAGCCTAGCATGTACAGACATGGCCTCGTAACACGGAAGACCGAAAGGTCGAGCATGAGTCGTATAGAAGATACAATCAACATGAAGATGTTCACCGATGTTGGCTAGTCCGTCTCACGTGATGATCGGACACGGCCTAGTTGACTCGGATCATGTTTCACTTAGATGACTAGAGGGATGTCTATCTGAGTGGGAGTTCATTGAATAATTTGATTAGATGAACTTAATTATCATGAACTTAGTCTAAAATCTTTACAATATGTCTTGTAGATCAAATGGCCCACGCTAATGTTGCCCTCAACTTCAACGTGTTCCTAGAGAAAACCAAGCTGAAAGATGATGCCAGCAACTATACGGACTGGGTCCAAAACCTGAGGATCATCCTCATAGCTGCCAAGAAAGATTATGTCCTAGAAGCACCGCTAGGTGAAGCACCCATCCCAGAGAACCAAGAAGTTATGAATGCTTGACAGTCTCGTGCTGATGATTACTACCTCGTTCAGTGCGGCATTCTTTACAGCTTAAAACCAGGGCTCCAAAAGCGTTTTGAGCAACACGGAGCATATGAGATGTTCAAAGAGCTGAAAATAGTTTTCCAAGCTCATGCCCGGGTCGAGAGATATGAAGTCTCCGACAAGTTCTTCATATTTAAGATGGAGGAAAATAGTTCTGTCAGTGAGCACATACTCAAAATGTATGGGTTGCACAACCGCTTGACTCAGCTGGGAATTAATCTCCCGGATGATGCGGTTATTGACAGAATCCTTCAGTTGCTTCCACTGAGCTACAAGAGCTTTGTGATGAACTTCAATATGTAGGGGATGGAAAAGACCATTCCTGAGGTATATTCAATGCTAAAATCAGCGGAGGTAGAGATCAAAAAGGAACATCAAGTGTTGATGGTGAATAAAACCACTAAGTTCAAGAAAGGCAAGGGTAAGAAGAACTTCAAGAAGGATGGCAAGGGAGTTGCCGCGCCCGGTAAGCCAGTTGCAGGCAAGAAGCCAAAGAATGGACCCAAGCCTGAGACTGAGTGCTTTTATTGCAAGGGAAGTGGTCAGTGGAAGCGGAACTTCCCCAAGTACTTAGCGGACAAGAAGGCCGGCAACACCAAAGGTATATGTGATATACATGTTATTGATGTGTACCTTACCAGCACTCGTAGTAGCTCCTGGGTATTTTATATCGGTGTGGTTGCTCATATTTGTAACTCAAAGCAGGAGCTGCGGAATAAGCGGAGACTGGCGAAGGACGAGGTGACAATGCGCGTTGGGAATGGTTCCAAGGTCGATGTGATCGCCGTCGGCACGCTACCTCTACATTTACCTACGATATTAGTTTTAAACCTCAATAATTTTTATTTAGTGCCAGCTTTGAGCATGAACATTGTATCTGGATCTCGTTTAATGCGAGATGGCTACTCATTTAAATCCGAGAATAATGGTTGTTCTATTTATATGAGAGACATGTTTTATGGTCATGCCCCGCTGGTCAATGGTTTATTCTTAATGAATCTCGAATGTGATGTTACACATATTCATAGTGTGAATACCAAAAGATGTAAAGTTGATAACGATAGTCCCACATACTTGTGGCACTGTCGCCTTGGTCACATTGGAGTCAAGCGCATGAAGAAGCTCCATGCTGATGGACTTTTAGAGTCTCTCGATTATGAATCATTTAACGCATGCGAACCATGCCTCATGGGCAAAATGACCAAGACTCTGTTCTCCGGAACAATGGAGCGAGCAACCAACTTATTGGAAATCATACATACTGATGTGTGCGGTCCAATGAGCGTCGAGGCTCGCGGAGGCTATCGTTATGTTCTCACCCTCACTGATGACTTGAGTAGATATGGGTATGTCTACTTGATGAAACACAAGTCTGAGACCTTTGAAAAGTTCAAGGAATTTCAGAATGAGGTTGAGAATCAACATGACCGAAATATAAAGTTCTTATGATCAGATCGTGGGGGAGAATATTTAAGTCATGAATTTGGTACACACTTAAGTAAATGTGGAATCGTTTCACAACTCACGCCGCCTGGAACACCTCAGCGTAACCGTGTGTCCGAATGTCGTAATCGCACTCTATTGGATATGGTGTGATCTATGATGTCACTCACTGATTTACCGCTATCATTTTGGGGATACGCTCTAGAGACAGCTACATTCACTTTAAATAGGGCACTGTCTAAATCCGTTGAGACGACACCGTATGAATTATGGTTTGGGAAGAAACCTAAGCTGTCGTTTCTAAAAGTTTGGGGATGCGATGCTTATGTCAAGAAACTTCAACCTGAAAAGCTCGAACCCAAGTCAGAAAAATGCGTCTTCATCGGATACCCTAAGGAAACCATTGGGTATACCTTCTACCTCAGATCCAAAGGCAAGATCTTTGTTTCCAAGAATGGGTCCTTTCTGGAGAAAGAGTTTCTCTCGAAAGAATTAAGTGGGAGGAAAGTGGAACTTGATGAAGTACTACCTCTTGAAAGTAGCACAGCTCAGGAAGATGTTCCTGTGGTGCCTGCACTGACTAGAGAGGAAAGTAATGATGATGATCAAGGTACTTCGGATCAAGTTACTACTGAACTCCGTAGGTCCACGAGGACACGTTCAACACCAGAGTGGTATGGCAACCCTGTCCTGGAAATCATGTTGTTAGACAATGGTGAACCTTCGAACTATGAAGAAGCAATGGCGGGCCCAGATTCCAACAAATGGCTTGAAGCCATGCAATCCGAGATAGGATCCATGTATGAAAACAAAGTATGGACTTTGACAGACTTGCCTGATGATCGCCGAGCGATAGAAAACAAATGGATCTTTAAGAAGAAGACGGGTGCAGATGGTAATGTTACCATCTATAAAGCTCGACTTGTCGCTAAGGGTTATCGACAAGTTCAAGGGGTTGACTACGATGATACTTTCTCTCCCGTAGCAAAGCTGAAGTCCGTCCGAATCATGTTAGCAATTGCCGCATACTATGATTATGAGATATGGCAAATGGACGTCAAAACGGCATTCCTTAACGGCCATCTTAAGGAAGAACTATATATGATGAAGCCGTAAGGTTTTGTCGATCCTAAGAATGCTAACATGGTATGCAAGCTCCAGCGCTCCATCTATGGGATGGTGCAAGCATCTTGGAGTTGGAACATTCGATTTGATGAGATGATCAAAGCGTTTGGGTTTATGCAGACTTATGGAGAAGCCTGCGTTTACAAGAAAGTGAGTGGGAGCTCTGTAGCATTTCTCATATTATATGTGGATGACATACTTTTTATGGGAAATGATATAGAACTTTTGGACAGCATTAAGGCCTCCTTGAATAAGTGTTTTTCAATGAAGGACCTTGGAGAAGCTGCTTACATATTAGACATCAAGATCTATAGAGATAGATCAAGACGCCTCGTAGGTATTTCATGAAGCACATACCTTGATAAGATATTGAAGAAGTTCAATATGGATCAGCCAAGAAGGGGTTCTTGCCTGTTTTGCAAGGTGTGAAATTGAGCTCGGCTCAATGTCCGACCATGGCAGAAGATAGAGAAAACATGAGTGTCGTCCCCTATGCCTCGGCCATAGGGTCTATCATGTATGCCATGTTGTGTATAGGACCTGATGTAAACCTTGCCATAAGTATGGTAGGAAGGTACCAAAGTAATCCCAGCATGGAACACTGGACAGCGGTCAAAAACATCCTAAAGTACCTGAAAAGGACTAAGGATATGTTTCTCGTATATGGAGGTGACGAAGAGCTCGTCGTAAAGGGTTACGTCGACGCTAGCTTCGACACAGATCTGGATGACTCTAAGTCACAAACTGGATACGTCTATATTTTGAATGGTGGCGCACTAAGCTGGTGCAGTTGCAAGCAAAGCATCATGGCGGGATCTACATGTGAAGTGGAGTACATGGCAGCCTCGAAGGCAGCGCACGAAGCAATCTGGGTGAAGGAGATCATCACTGACCTAGGAGTCATACCCAATGCCTCGGGGCCGATCACACTCTTTTGTGACAACACTGGAGCTATTGCACTTGCCAAGGAGCCCGGGTTTCACAACAAGACCAGGCACATCAAGCGTCACTTCAACTCCATTCGTGAAAATGTTCAAGATGGAGACATAGATATTTGTAAAGTACATACGAACCTGAATGTAGCAGATCCGTTGACTAAACCTCTCCCTAGAGCAAAACATGATCAACACCAGAACTCTATGGGTGTTCGATTCATCACAATGTAACTAGATTATTGACTCTAGTGCAAGTGGGAGACTGTTGGAAATATGCCCTAGAGGCAATAATAAAATGGTTATTATTATATTTCTTTGTTCATGATAATTGTCTATTGTTCATGCTATAATTGTGTTATCCGGAAATCGTAAATACATGTGTGAATACATAGACCACAACACGTCCCTAGTGAGCCTCTAGTTGACTAGCTCGTTGATCAACAGATAGTCATGGTTTCCTGACTATGGACATTGGATGTCATTGATAACGGGATCACATCATTAGGAGAATGATGTGATGGACAAGACCCAATCCTAAGCATAGCACAAGATCGTGTAGTTCATTTTGCTAGAGCTTTTCCAAATGTCAAGTATCATTTCCTTAGACCATGAGATTGTGCAACTCCCGGACACCGTAGGAGTGCTTTGGGTGTGCCAAACGTCACAACATAACTGGGTGACTATAAAGGTTCACTACGGGTATCTCCGAAAGTGTCTGTTGGGTTGGCACAAATCGAGACTGGGATTTGTCACTTTGTATGACGGAGAGGTATATCTGGGCCCACTCGGTAATGCATCATCATAATGAGCTCAGTATGACCAAGTGTCTGGTCACGGGATCATGCATTACAGTACGAGTAAAGTGACTTGCCGGTAACGAGATTAAACGACGTATTGGGATACCAACGATCGAATCTCAGGCAAGTGACGTACCGATTGACAAAGGGAATTGAATACGGGATTGATTGAATCCTCGACATTGTGGTTCATCCGATGAGATCATCGAGGAACATGTGGGAGCCAACATGGGTATCCAGATCCCGCTGTTGGTTATTGGCCGGAGAGGCGTCTCGGTCATGTCTGCATGTCTCCCGAACTCGCAGGGTCTACACACTTAAGGTTCGGTGATGCTAGGGTTGTAGAGATATAACTATGAGGTAACCCGAAAGTTGTTCGGAGTCCCGTATGAGATCCCGGACGTCACGAGGAGTTTCGGAATGGTCCATAGGTGAAGAATTATATATAGGAAGTCCAGTTTCGGCTATCGGGAAAGTTTCGGGGGTCACCGGTATTGTACCGGGACCACCGGAAGGGTCCCGAGGGTCCACCGGGTGGGGCCACCTATCCCGGAGGGCCCCATGGACTGAAGTGGGAGGGGAACCAGCCCTTGGTGGGCTGGTGCGCCTCGCTTGGGCCCCCCTGCGCCTAGGGTTGGAAACCCTAGGGGTCGGGGGCGCCCCACATGGCTTGGGGGGCAAGCCACCCCCTTGGCCGCCGCCCCCCCTTGGAGATTGGATCTCTAGGGCCGGTGCCCCCCAGGGGGCCTATATGTAGTGGGGGGGAGGGAGGGCAGCCGCACCCAAGTACCTGTTGCCTCCCTCTCCCCACGCACCACGTCTCCCACTCGCTGAAGCTTGGCGAAGCCCTGTCGAGATCACCGCTGCTTCCACCACCACACCGTCGTGCTGTTGGATCTCCGTCAACCTGTCCCTCCCCCTTGCTAGATCAAGAATGAGGAGACGTCTTCCCCAACCGTACGTGTGTTGAACGTGAAGGTGCCATCCGTTCGGCACTAGGATCATCGGTGATTTGGATCACGACGAGTACGACTCCCTCAACCCTGTTCTCTTGAATGCTTCCGCGCGATCTACAAGGGTATGTAGATGCACTCATCTCTGTCATTGCTAGATGACTCCATAGATTGATCTTGGTGAAGCGTAGGAATTTTTTTATTTTCTGCAACGTTCCCCAACAGGCCCCTCGCCCAACCTCGTAACCTATCAGGCATATGATATCAACGAATACATGTTCTACACGGAGGCCAAAGATATGGACAGTGATGATCAGAACTCAGGGGTGATGATGGAATGCATGACCGGCAGTGACAACGGCGCAACTGAACGATTTTATGGAAGGGTCGAGGAGATCTGGGAGCTTGACTACTCTGGACTGCACAACACGACGATGTTCAGTGTCAGATGTGTTAAGAATGTCGAAAGAGAAAACCGGATTTTCACTACCATGACTATACCCGACGCCAAGAGCGCTACCGTGAACGCTATCACCAAAAATGAGCCACGGGTACATGCTAAGCACGTGAAACAATGCTTCTTCATAACCGACCCATGCAATCCCAGTCGTGTTGTCGTGAGGAGAGGCAAAAGGAACATCATTGGAATGGATGGAGTTGCCAACGAGGAAGACTATGATCAGTACGGCAACCCAATGAGGGAAGATGACGATGATGATGAAGTATACGTCAAAAGAAGAATCAATACTACATTACGTAAGAAAAATCGTACTCCATGGAAAAGGAAAAGTCACAATGAGGGGATCAATTATTCTTCGACAAACAAGAAGGGAAAGGAGCTGACTCAAAAACGAAAACGTGAGCGCTGAGGAACCGTATGTTATCGGTCAAATGATGTAATATATATATATATATGTTCCTATTTTGTATACACACTTAGCCATTATTATGCATGGGTCCAATGATGTAATATATATGTTCCTATTTTGTATACATATTTAACCGTCAAATGTTGCAATATATATCGCCTTCCCTTCACTCACTTCTCTCGGGAAATAAAAGTGGGAGAAAATAAAGCAAAAATAAAAAGGAAAACTGGCAGTAGCGATTTCCTTATAAAACAGCTACAGTCAAGCTAGCAGTAGCGATTTCCTTATAAAACCGCTACAGCTAGTGAAGGTAGTAGCAGCGCGTTTTATCTAAACCGCTACAGCTAGTGAAGGTAGTTGCAGCGCGTTTTATCTAAACCGCTACAGCTAGTGAAGGTAGTAGCAGCGCGTTTTGTCTAAACGCGCTACTGCTACGTACACTTAACCCAAAATTCTCACTCTCTCCCTGCTTCATCCCACCTCTTTTCCTCCCAAATCCCCACTCTCTCTTCCCCCGACGCACCGCCGCGCCCCGACGCTCGCCCCGGACCCGGCCCCGACGCTCTCCCCCGACCCGGCGCTCGCCCCCGACCCCGACACGCTCGCCCCCGACCCGTCGGCCCTTGCCTCCCTCCTCTGCTTCCTCCCCTCCCAACCTCGGCCATCGTCGGGCCTGCCTCCTTGCCCCTGCACCCTCTGTAAATCCCCCTCTCTCTCTCTCTGCTAGCTAGGGTTCTTCGGTTAATTTAATTAGGTTTTAGTTAGAGCAGTAGGTTAATTAGGTTATCTATTTAGTTATGAATTTAGCTAGGTTTTAAAATAGGACAGAAATTTAGGGTTAAGCAATTGTAGTTAAAAGAAAAGACAACATTTAAGCAATTGTCCAAATCAACATCCCTTGTTAAAGCAAATTTATGTAGGCTAAATTTATATGCAAATTTGAACTAGACATGTGATATGTGGATATGTCATGTTTTGGACATGTCATGTTTGGAATTTGAACATGTCAGTTGGACATGTGATGTTTTGGTTCAATTTTGGTAAATGATCCGAGTGGCCTATGTTACGCCGGAATGTTGATTCATTTCCATTCCGGTGAATTTCAGGCGCTCGATATGTCCAGTTTTTAGCAAAGGTCATGCCGAAATTTGACGTGAATAATGGCATGATTTGTGCTACATAGTTGGCATGTAGAGTTCTGGCACATAGATTTCTTTTTTATGTCATTTCTCATTTATTCATACTTTTAGAAATAAAAGAGGACACTTAATCATAGGAAACATGTCGAACAACGAAGAAACTGGGCCTTCTGACCAAGATGTAGATGAGATGGATTATGAGGGTGAACAAGAGTACCTCGACTATTTGACTGCTAAGCAAGGTTTGCAGGTCGGCCTCGGTGATGGTACTGACGCCGACATCGACACCGATGGCGCCGGCACTGATGGCGGCGCCGAGACCGGTGGGGAAGGTACCGGCGGGGAAGATACCGGTGGGGAAGGTACCGGCACCGATGCCGCTACCGAAAAGAGGAAGCATAAGAAGCAGAGGATACGAAAACCTAACAAACTAGGGATTGGACAACTTGTGATCACAAAGATGGCACCTGGCAAGTTTGAGCCATTAGAGCCAGAAGAGCCTCGCAAGTGCTATGGGAACCAAGTAGGATGCATCATACGGGAATGCGGGAGCATCAACGATGATGACTTAAGGAGTAAAGAACACACCAATATTATTCGTCAGGAGCCGGTCGAGGGCACACCAATAACCACACATCAACAAGCATGTGCGGAGACCACCACCCCGCCTACGCAATTACCATGTCCTGTAGTGCCGAGTGAGATCGGCGGACAACGTGATGAACGGGGTGCAATAGTACTAGCTGATGTAATCGGTCCTGTAGAACAGAGAATGGATGATGAGACGGAGGTCGACCCTATGGGTTTCCTCAATACAAACACGTATGACTGTGACATAGATATGATGAGTCAACCATATGACGAATCGGGCTATCAACATGCTAATGAGGATATGGATGATATGCCCGGGCAGGAAGGTCGTTGGAAGGATTGCAAAAAGTCTCTCTTCATGAATTCCTCACAGGACACGCCTGAAGATGTTGCCTCAACATAGGTCAACTAGCCGGGGGTCGTACAATGCTTAGCCTGGGAACCCTGGGGCAGGGGTTAAGGAAGGGTCTGGAAGGTGTGCCCTAGAAAAAGGAGAGGAAGAGATCAGGGAAGATAACTGCCTCCAAACAAGCCAGAGCACAAAGCAGCTAGAGGATGCATTCTAAAGAGCGTGTACCCGTGAAAGGTGCGGCCATGTTCCATCTCACGGGCGAGCCGATGCTACCGCCAAAACCACGGGAGGCACTATTAGGGGATCTCAGGAGACTGCGCGACCATGTGCTGTCGACTGAGAAAAGCCTACTAGCCTCAAAGGATCCAGGATATCCGACATACGTGGCTCGTGTGCCTGAGGGGAAGTGCTACGTCGAGATACTGCCCGCGAAGGTATTCTTCCTGTGGTTTGACCATATCTTTGAGATGTTTCTGAGAAGGCGGCTCGATTTTACAATCGTCCACCTTTTTGCGCTACATATGAGCTCCGTCATGAAGAGTGGAGAAGTCTCGCAAATCTGTGTGGCGGATCCGTACTACATGCACGAGTCTTTCTTGAGTCTCGGAAACTTTGAGTGTGAAACTGCTAGGGAGTACCTCCAAAACTTCATCGTACAGAATAAGGACCGCTAAATTGTCCTCGTGCCTTATCATCCAAAGTAAGTCAGTTCCGGACAACCCTTTCGTACATTTCAATCATTCCTTCTCTCTCATATGGGGAATAATTTGAGGTGTCTTTTCCCCGCAACAACGGGCGCACCATCCTTATCGTTCTTTACCTGCAAGTCTCCCACGCCGTGTATTTTGACCCTTCCAGAGACTACGAGAAAAAAGACTACACCCATATAATGAATATTCTAGATGATGCTCTCCAAGGCTTCAACATTAGAGGTGGCCACATGCAGATCAGGAAACAAAGGAACAAGAAGATAGGTTTCGCGCATAAAACTAACTTCTCATGCATCCATGTCCCAAAACCAAGCAAGAAGGATGGATTCTACATCATCCATCTCATGATTCAGTTGAACACGGATCACTAAAAGCTTTGCATGAGAAGCAGAAATGATGATCATATCCACAAGTGGATAGAATCTCATGGAGAAGCGGATTATAAACTTAGAGATGACTTCTTTTGCATCCAAAGCGACATTGCGACGATCATCATGAAAGAAGTCGTCGATGAGAAGGGGATGTTCCACCACGGCCCTATATCGCGAGCCGACGTCCGAACTCGCATAGGCATGCAACGTCTAGACTTCATGTTGTTCAAGAAGCTAGGGTCCATCCTCGATGATATGGAAGGATGGAACTTCTAGTGATTTATGATGCCGATGATGATGATATGTGTTAGTTGAACTTGTATACTTTTTGTAGCGATGAAACTTTGTGATGTCCACGGTCCCTGGCGAACTTGCGTAATGCTACTTTGTTAGTTTGTGTATGATGACCTAAGTACCTCTAGTTAATTAATTTGCATACTGTATGTTGCATCTAGTTGCTAACCCTTTCTTTTTCGGTGTTGCTCTAGTATATTTTGTTGCATATATATGATTGTACATCCTCTTCATGAACATGCATCTCTAACAGGTACATAGTTTCTTGATGGCGAGATGGAAGTGCTATGTCGTGTACAAAGGGAAGGTTTCGGGGGTGTACAACAAGTGGCATGAGTGTCAGGCGCAAGTGAATGGGTTCTCGGGCGCCAGCCATAAAGGCTTCAAAAGCAAACAAGAAGGAGAAGCTAGTTACTTGAGGTTCACGCTAGCGCGAGAGAGGACTCATAACCGCCACCTCATGTACTGCATAGTCCCACTCTCAATCATAGTGATAGCTCTTCTCGCGTATACCTTTGTTTAGATGGATTATGTTGTAGTTGCAAGTATTCGAGACTTGCATGTATCGCTACTTTCGAGATGATGACAAGATACCACTTTGTGTTGGATGATGATTATGATGAGACTATTTGTATGTATATGCTATGATTACATTTGTGGTCTCGCAGGCATTTGTATGTGTATCATGATGACATTTGTATGTGCTAAAGATTCTTCTATAAAGCCTGTTCAAATACAAAACAAATATGCCGAAAAAACAAAAAACTACTAAAATTAGCAGTAGCGAGTGGAGAAAAGTTAGCAGCAGCGCGGTAGTAGCAGTAGCGCGCACAGTAGAAGCGCGCTATAGCTATTAGCAGTAGCGACCCTCCATTAAGCGCGCTGCTGCTACACTTGTGTAGCAGTAGTGCTGATGAGCACGCGCTACTGCTACGTGTTAGCTGTAGCGCCTTATTAGTAGCGTCGGTCCGATGCACCTAAAACCCGCGCTGCTGCTAGCCTTTTCCCTAGTAGTGACATGGCCCACCATGCGACACCTAACTCTTTACATAGTACTCCCTCTGTTCCTAAATATAAGTCTTTGTAGATATTCCACTAGGTGGACTACATACGGAATAAAATGAATGAATCTACACATAAAATGCATCTATATACATCCATATGTGGTTCATGGTGAAATCTCTACAAAGACTTATATTTAGGAATGGAGGAAGTACTTGCATAGTACGTACTGTAATTTATCAGCGAGATAGTAAAATGCTATGAAGCTTCCAGCTTCTCTTAAATGTATCTTGCGTCCAAGGTTGCCCGTTGCAACATTTCATCAAATACAAAGGAGACTAACATGCATGCTATTGCATCTCAATGATTGACAGATCATAGCAAATATGTACTCCCTCTGTTCCAAAATAAGTGTCTCAACTTTATGCTACATATGGAGCAAAATGAGTGAATCTACACTGTAAAATACGTCTGTATATATCAGTGTTTGTAGTATGTACTAGTAGTTCATATTGAAATCTACTAAAGGACATATATATTCCAAACAATATGATAATCTCTCTAACCAAGGTAGTAGGGATGAGGAGTAAATGGAGGGAGTAGTTAAATTTTGTCCTCGTCCTGTGAGCCACCGCGCGCGTGGGCTAGGGAGCGGGCATAAGGCGTACAATACTACTACTACTCATGTAGTCCCTAGCCATTGAAATAGAGACAGCTAAAGAAAAAAACAATCCATCCAGTCCCTAGCCCTTGAACCATAAACCCTAACCAGGCTTTAATTTTGCTAGCGACGTCGGCGATTCCTAAGAAATGAAGTTTGCAACCCTTTGACCATCGGATCATTTTGTGCAGTTTCACCAAAATCGAGATGAGCACCCTGTGGCAAAGAAATTGAAGAAGCGTGATTAGAATAAGATTACTGGGACTAGTTGATGAGACATAAACTCATCACGAATATAGTACGTAGAAAACAGTAGAGGTATGTGCGGGACAAAGAAGTAGAGAAATATCCACATGAGTGATGTGGGCAGCTGGAGCAGTGGTGCAAGCCGGCTGTAAAGGGAGTTGTACCTCAGGGATGTCGGGACGTAGCTCAACCTAGAGGAGGGTGGCGGGAGGAGGCAACCACCCACGTCGCGGTAGTGAGCAATGGACGAAGGCAACCTCACCGGCTTTGTGTCAGAGAATGGCGGGGACCCCTGATCGGGACGTGCCGATAGTGGGTTTTCACCGTCGGCAACGGCGACCGCACCTACACTAAGCATCCACCCCTTCCCCCAGCGGACGTGATCCACTGGGATGTTAGAGATGTGGCCACAGTGGTTTTGTCCGAGAGAGTGTGAAAACTGAAGAGACCAACCCCAACAAGCAACCGTGTAGGCTCGTCCTCCCTATGTATATAGTGGAGTGGTTTCCTTATATCTCCTTATGAACCTATTTATATTGCGTACGTGCCACTGAAGAAAAAAAACTTTATTTATAAATGACGCGGCACCTACTACTCGTTCTCCTATAAACCTTGCGCTTGGCATCTCCAAACTATTAACCTTGCGATTGGCTCTTCGCCTCTTCGGGAAGTCGAGCAATAATGGTACTGCAGTATATATCGTTCTGGCTATATGAGACCAAATGAATTACTGCACGACCACCACATGGCGAGTGTCGAGGGGCGAGGGAGAGTGTGTACTATTACGTCCATTTCAATATGGACTACATACAGAGCAAAATTAGTGAATCTACACTCTAAAATACGTCTATACACATCAGTGTTTGGAGTATGTACTAGTAGTTCATATTGAAATCTACTAAAGGACATATATTCCAAACAATATGATAATCTCTCTAACCAAGGTAGGGACGAGGAGTAAACGGAGGGAGTACTAGTAAAATTTTCTCCTCGTCCTGCAAGCCACCGCGCGCGTGGGCGAGGCAGCGGGCGTTAGGCGTAGTAAGCAAGCTTCACCTCATCCTGCGAGCCACCGCATCCGTACACTACTAGGGAAAACCCTAGCAGTAGCGCTGGTTTTGTGCTCACTAGTAGCGCAGGTAGGCGCGCTACTAATAAGGCGCTACAGCTATTGCTTAGCAGTAACGCGTGCACGCACGCGCTACTGCTAGGACAAATAGTTGCAGCATTTGTTCACTCCCACGCTACTGCTAATGTAACAACTGGCAGCGTGTTTTCTCTCCATCGCTACTAGTATTTTTTTATTTTTTTTTATTTTTAGTGTATTTATGCGCCATCGTAATGGTACATTACCAGTTATGAGGTTTACATCATTATGTCCATAACAGTGTGTCAAATGAAGGTGGATTAGGTTCAAGTGGAGGCAATATGTGGTGCATGTCAAAAGTATACTACTAATCCAAACTTGATCTAGTTTGGACTAGTAGTACTTTCGATGTGCACCACATGTTGCCTCCACTTGAATCTAATTCGCCAGCACAAGCTATTTAATCATCATCATAGTCATTACCACCAAAAGTATTTATTTAATCACTACTAACACTAGCTAAAAATAATCATCATATTCATTACCACCAACACTATCTATTTTATCATCATAGTAATAGTGTAGCACATCATCATCCTCAAACTCATTTCTAGCTAACTAATCACTCCTGCTGCTCTCTCTTGGGTAAAATAACATAAACCATGTGTAGCTCTCCTCGTTGATCAAGTTGGAGCATGCAGATGAACCTGTCTCCTAATCATGGGTAGCGCATCTGTTTGCTGCCCCCTAGTACTTCTCTGCGCTCCCCCATCACATATTTGGTCCAGTCTTGCACTATTAAGCATCCGTCACTAATCTTGAATGCACTAAAGTAATCTGTAGGATATCTTGGCTGTAAGCTAATAATACTCATGGTACCTTCAGTCTCGATCCCATAAGGCACAACATTCATCGGGAGTCCCTGTTGAAGAACATCGTATGGTAACATACTTAGCAATGAAGTTTAGCTTCAAAAATAATGTATGGAAAAGATGCACTGAGGACAAATAGTAAAAATCTTACCGTCCTTCCTAAATAGATGTGACCGTAGTTCATTACGAACACTATTGGTCGCACGTTTTCAGTACTAACATTTCTAAGTGCAGGAAGAAAATTTGTCTTGACAGTATCAAGATCCTCAAGCCATGAAACGTAATGACTTAGCTCCTCGCAGTTTAGTTCAGCCCCGGGACAGTAGTAGGTCCTGTCTACCAAGCGTTGGACATGTTTGCTTGCACCGAAATAAGTTGACAATACAAATTAGTTGTCAACTATTTTTGAATAAACAATATCAAAGACATAAATATGGTTGAGAAACTTACATAATGGTATAACTGGAGGCGTCTGCAGATTGATCCAGATGTTGGTATTACCTTCAATATCATCTTCCGGACGAATATCAAAGGTGATAACCATATCAGTCTCAAATGCATAAGTCTTGCATAGTGCTCGCCATGTTTTGCATCCAAAATAGGTGTAGTCGTCTAAATTGTATAATTTTACGTTGAAAATATAACCATGCTCGGTCTTCAAGTAAAATTTATTTTCCTCCATAGTACGACTGAAACCTATCTTATCCAATACAAAAACTCTTGCATGGCAGGGGATACGTTAGTAGAATAGTAAAAAAAAGACTTGTCATGCTTAATGTCATGCTTAAATTATAAGTTGAAGCAAATGTCATGCTTAATTACGAAAAAAGACTTGTCATTGTGACTTACTGTATCCAGTTCGAAGTTCTCGTCCATCTTGATGCTGAAGCGCCTATCATCATCTAGGAAGATTCTGTCGCACAGGCTGCGCTCGTCTTTGCAGTATTTGCAAATACCGAAATCCTTTTCGTCGTCAGACATTTCCTATGTTCATAGTTAAAACATTAATTGAAAATCGATCGAAGACAAGTACCAGGATACTCAACACACAAATCTGGGGCACTCGATATTTCCTACATATTCTGGCACAAGTCATGCCAAAATTCACGGAAAAATCCGCATGACCTTTGCTAAAATAGGACATATCGAGCGCCTAAAATTTGCCGGAACGAAAATTAATCAACACTCCAGCAAAACATAGGCCACTCGGAGGTGTAACCTGCAAACATGACCGGCCACTTGGGCAAGCACATATCCTATTTGAGCAACACAAGATATACATTTCAAAATATCTTATAGGACTCAAATTAGCATGCATTCAATAAGCAAAAGTAAATCATCTCATGCGTCCGTACATCGTAGAATATTATCACTAATACATCCTGAATAGTGTCATACATATAACATCACTAATACAACTAAAACCCTAGCACACAACGGGTATCGGCGTGGGCGGTGGACACCCACAGAGAAGGAACCATCACGGGACCATAGCTCCAGTGAGATCCCTGGAGAACCTGTCAGGTATTGGAGAACCTATGCTCCAACGCAAACAAGTAGCGACGGACGTGCGCATCCTCCTCACTCACATGGTGACAGACCACCTCTGTGGGGTCCTCCAGCCTCTGGACCATCACTGGCCCATGCGACCGCCACCAAAGAAGGTTCCGGTCAATGACAGGCTGGCTCCTCACTAACCTGCGCCTCCCGGTAGGTAGCGCCTCCCAGTACCACCTCGGCAGAGCCCAGTCCCAGACATGGCCCGTCTAGTCAAGCAGGTGTCATCCTCCATCAACTCGATGACGAGGATGAAAGACAGGCATCGTCGACGTCGATGCGGGAAAAAGTGCTTTAACTAAAAAAATAGCAACAAGTTCTTACTAACGAGTTCTATTAATTCAATTAGTTCTTACTAAAAATAAACTTACTATAAATAAAAATAAACTAATACCTAATTAGTACCTAGTTCTTACTAACTAATTAGTACCTAGGACCTACTGCCCTAATTACCATATAAGTAATTAACTAACTGGCACTAAAAATAGCCTAGGGTTCATACTAACTAGCACTAAATAGCTAGGGTTCATACTAAGCAGAGAAGAGGAATCAGAAGGGGAGAGTGCTTACAGAGGGCGGGGAGAGAGATGGGGTCGGGGGAGACGGTGGCACCGAGGTGTGGCGAGGCGGGGTCGGGGGAGACGGCGGCGAGGCGGGTCGAGGGAGACGGCGGCGAGGCGGGGTCGGGGGAGATGGCGGCAAGGCAGGGTCGGGGGAGACGGCAGCAAGGCAGGGTCGGGGGAGACGGCGGCGAGGCGGAGGCGACGAGGAATAGTAGAGGAGAATTGGGGGAGGAAGCAGAGGAGAGGGATCAGGCCGCACGGAGGGTTAGGTGAAAATAGCTTTAACAGTAGCGTGGGGAGGCAAAACGCGCTGCTGCTAAAATCCATAGTAGTAGCGCTGTTCGTAGAAGGGCTCTACCACTATACCTAGCATGTCGGGAACGGTGTGGCAATTATAGTAGTAGCGCGTTATGTTCCTGCCGCACTACTGCTAAGCGGGTAACACTAGCGCCGTTCTAGCAGACGCGCTACGCGCTACTGCTAAGTAGCAGTAGCACCTCATTTTAACAAGCGCTACTGGTAACATTCTTTGTATAAGGTTTTCCCTAGTAGTGGTGGGCGGGGGAGACGGCGTACTAACCAAGCTTCTCCTTGTTCTGGGAGTTGACGGGACACATCAAAAGTACTCTAGTGTATAGAGCCTTGCCTCTAAGGTAGGCCCCACATGGTTTGCCTCTTTTTTAACATAACGCGTCAAGTGGCAATTTGTTTGTTCACCCGTGGTAGACG
The DNA here is from genome assembly GCF_018294505.1 of Triticum aestivum. NCBI lineage: Eukaryota > Viridiplantae > Streptophyta > Magnoliopsida > Poales > Poaceae > Triticum > Triticum aestivum. The sequence continues at coordinate 131,864,036 of NC_057798.1, forward strand.
ATCCTCCCTCCATCTAGTGGACAACTAGTACACGTGTCAAATTACCACGTGGGCTGCCTTTTCGTACAGGAATGAGCTCACTCGTGTACCCACGTGGGTGTGGTTGGGAAAGAGACGGGAGTACGTGCGTTGTGATTGCACCTCTTCTCTTCGTGAACGCCCCTCACCTACGTGGGTGTGTGTGAGAGATACAAACCTAGACAAATGGCTTGTGCGTTCATGAGTGTTTTTTGTTTTGGGGGGGGGGGGTTGATTTTGTGAATGTATTTGTGGGAATATGTGTCAATGACATCTCAAACAAAATTTTGCATGCAATGTGTGTGAAATGGAGGCCTATCCATATCATATATAGAGGGTCGGGGTCATAGATATCGATAGAGTCGAAGATAGGATCAGGTGGGTGGGTGCGAGATCGATGAAGCGAGCCATCGAAATAGTGTGAGTGTGTGTGTGCAAGTCAAAGATATAGGGCGACTGACCTAGCTACCGGAACATCAGAGGACACAGATCAAGTTTGTGTTTGGCAGGGAGACATGACTAGAGCGCTCGATGTATCGGTGTGTGTGTGTGTGTGTCGGATTTTGGGTTCCGGCAAAACCCTTGAGGTTCGAACTCTGGGGTGCGCATGGAGTCTTTCCCTCCTACCGATCTACGCTCTAGCTCGCTAAATCTCATGGACGAACTCGACAAACTCGCAACACAGAAAGACATGAGGTTTATACTGGTTCAGGCCACCGTTGTCGTGTAATAACCTACTCCAGTGTGTGGTGGATGGATTGCCTCTTGGGCTGATGAAGAACAATACAAGGGGAAGAACAACCCCGCGAGGGTTAGGTGTTCTTGTGCTCGTGTGTGGGTGGAGTGGATCCGATCCAAGACCGGTTGTCCTCTACGGTGGTGGCTAGTTCTACTTATATAGGCCTTGGTCCCCTTACCAAATATTGAGCGAGAAGGGAGCCAACAACAGCGGGCAAATTTGAAGGGGGACAGCTAGTACAAGTTATACTGACAAAAATGGTCTTCGCCTGCAAAAGGCTCTGGTGGTGACGCCGTCTTGGGCTCCATGGTCACCTCAGTCCTGCCGTCCGTCCGGTCCTAGCCTTGTTGCACCAATATGCAACCTTTGCCTGATGCCTCGATACTCCACGCCTGTGCTTGCCGCCTTAGGAGCAAAGGGGATACAAGGGCTCTGCGCGCGCGCAGGCGCCCGCCTGGTGCCCGCCTGATCCTGATCATCACGGCTCACGTCACGAGAGCCTCGTGAGGTTTGCCCCGCCTTGATATCTCCGCTCCTCACGAGCCTGCCTGGCGAGGCGGCTCCTGAGGAGGTCTTGCATCGTCCGCCTCGCGAGGCTTGGCCCCTCGCGAGGGTCTTGAGTGCCTTGTTGATGAAGATGGGCCGTACAGGCCTGCCCGCACAGCCACGCCATGGGCCGCAGGCAGGCAAGTCTGTGGACCCCCGTTCCCAGAACACCGACAGTAGCCCCCGGGCCCAAGGTGCGCTCGGGCTTGGCTTCAAGGCGAAGCCAAGGGTCAAGTTCGGAGCACCGAGGGCCCCCAAATCCTGCGGCCTCGGTCGACGTGTGGCGGTTGATTGGACGTGGGCGTCTGCGCTTCCCCACGCTGCCTCGTAACCCGCCTGGCTCTACGGCCCCCGCGACCTACACAGGTATTTCCTCCGCCGCCCGTGCCTTGTTCCTCCAGTCTCTCTACTTCCTCGGGGCTCTGCATCCCTTCTGTAATCGGTTCTGCCTTTTGCCAACCCCATCGCCATGGCGCCGAAACAAGCAGGCAAGGGGAAGAAACCCCTGCCTTCGCCAACTGTGCCCCTGGCCGCCGAGCCGGCGCTTGCCCGGTCCGTGGTACTCAACGACGAGGCCATGGACAAGGTGCGGCCAATGCTCGCCTCCAGCTTCAATGAGTAGGTGGAGACGGTGTCCTGGCCCGCATCTCGCACTCGTATAGCCCGGGCGGCCATTGAGATCCCAATCCTCATAGATGCCCTCTAGGCTGGCCTGATTCCTCACTTCTCCGCCTTCTTCAACGCGATGCTTGAACACTATCAGATACACATGCTGCATCTCGACCCTCAGTCTGTGACCCTTATTGCCGTCTTCACCTTTTTATGCGAAGCTATGGAAGGCATTGCTCCTTCAGTTGCCCTCTTCCGCCATTTCTTCTCGCTGCATCTGCCTGACCATCGGCAGAGCTCAGCGTGCGTGAGCTTCCAGGCTGTGACTGCGACAGCGGGCGTGGGGATCGATTTCGAGCTTCCTCCATCCTAGAGCAGGTTTCGGACACTATGGGTGTTTGTTGATGCCGGTGCGTTCAGTCCTCTGCTCCAAGCTCAGCTGGGCCTGATGATCCCAATTCCAACTGGGGCCATCAGAGGCTCGCGAGCCCTTGTGTTGCCCCCGTCTTTCACAGGCTGAGGAGACTGAAGGGCCTCGGCGTGACCGCGTCCATGGTGGAAGGAGTTCGTGAGGCGTTGTGTTGCTCCGGTTCAGCGCCATGGTCGCCCGATGTGGGCCTTGCTCAGCAGTCAGGACCACATGAGGTTTTAGGAGGCGGGGCTCCCTATCAAGACGGGGAGGCGGTGTTTACGGTCCTGACGGGCGCTCCACTACCGGCCGACATGCCCGAGAAGAGCTGTATGCTGCACCGCTGCAAGAACAGAGCTGGATTTGTTGAGTGCGTGCCATTCTTTGACGAGTGGGGGCCGCGCCCGTCCGGCCTGGCGGGGCCTCGTGAGAACCCCGCTGAAGTGGTTCCCTTCCTCGCTGCTAGTGCCGAGCTCGCCCTAGGTGAGGGTGCAAGAGTCCAAGCTCCAGAGAAGGCCGGTGGCTCGAGCGTTGAGGAGCACTTCCCACGAGGTAATCTTGGGGCATCGATTGGCGAGGTGATGTAGGAGGTGGTTCCCGAGGCCAAGGCCCCGGATGCCTAAGGAGGTTGTGGTGAGGCGGCGCCTGAAGATTCACCACGGCTGGGCGCTTCTGAAGTTGCCTCTCCAAGCTCCTCCTCGGCCTCACCCCGGGCCGGCCGTCATGTTCATCGCTTCGGTCGGCTTTGCATGGACTTCGAGGAGCTCCGCAAAAGGAAGGTGTCCCCGAGTGGCACCAACATCTTCGGGCCGCTGAAGCGGAGGAAGTACTTCGCCATCGACACGTAAGCTTCATTCCACTACAACATCTTGTGCGCCAGTTCCATCTCCTGACGCTAATCTTTTGAGGGCTCCCTTTGTCGTGGCCGTTGTCTCTCCTGAGAAACGGCCTCCTTCTTCCTCAACTCTCCCTTTGGCCTTGGGCGCCCCAAATCCGTTCGCCGCTCCCGGAGCGGGGTCGGCTGAAGAAGCGTCCTTGCCTTCTGGGCGTGCTAACCCTGCGACCTCGTCATTCCTCCCCTACGGCTTAGTTTGGGGCCTGGCGGGCGTGCCCAGGACCCTTCCTCTGACCATGGACAGCACCTGGTTGGCCTCACTCCTTGGTTCTCCTCCAGGCAGCAGGCCCCATCCGACCAGGGCCCTCCATACAAACCGACTAGCGCCCGGGGCGGCACCAGCCCCCAACCCCCTGCCGAGGGGTGGTGCGCCACTGGGTCCCTCGCCCACAGCCCCCAAGGTGGAGGAAGAGGGGCCCTGCGGGTTAGAGCTCAAGAGTGAGTGGAGCGCCGTTCGCCATGAGATCTTCCAGGAGGCGATGACCCGGCTTGGCAAAGAGCTCGCAAATGTTGACTCGCGCCTTGAGGACGAAGGTGTTGGGGAACGTAGTAATTTCAGAAAACTTCCTACGCACACGCAAGATCATGGTGAGGCATAGCAACGAGAGGGGAGAGTGTTGTCCACGTACCCTCGTTGACCGAAAGAGGAAGCGTTAGAACAACGCGGTTGATGTAGTCGTACGTCTTCACAGCCCGACCGATCAAGCACCAAAACTACGGCACCTCCGAGTTCTAGCACACGTTCAGCTCGATGACGATCCCCGGACTCCGATCCAGTAGGGTGTCGGGGAAGAGTTCCGTCAGCACGACGGCGTGGTGACGATCTTGATGTTCTACCATCACAGGGCTTCGCCTAAGCACCCTACAATATTATCGAGGACTATGGTGGAGGGGGGCACCGCACACGGCTAAGAGATCAAGAGATCAATTGTTGTGTCTAGAGGTGCCCCCCTGCCCCCGTATATAAAGGAGCCAAGGGGGAGGGGCGGCCGGCCAAGGAGGGCGCGCCAAAGGGGAGTCCTACTCCCACCGGGAATAGGACTCCCTTCTTTCCTAGTTGGAGAAGGAGAAGGGGGAAGGAGGAGGGAAGGGGAAGTAAAGGGGGGGTGCCGCCCCCCTCTCCTTGTCCTATTCGGACTAGGGGAGGGGGTGCGGCCAGCCCTTGCCTCCTCGCTTCCTCTCCACTAGGGCCCATGTAGGCCAATTAAGCCCCCGGGGGATTCCGGTAACCTCCCGGTACTCCGGTAAAATCCCGATTTCACCCGAAACCATTCTGATATCCAAATATAGGCTTCCAATATATCAATCTTCATGTCTCGACCATTTCGAGACTCATCGTCATGTCCGTAATCTCATTTGGGACTCCGAACAAACTTCGGTACATCAAAACTCATAAACTCATAATAAAACTTTCATCGAAACCTTAAGCGTGCGGACCCTACGGGTTCGAGAACTATGTAGACATGACCTAGAACTGTTTCCGGTCAATAACCAATAGCGGAACCTGGATGCTCATATTGGCTCCTACATATTCTACGAAGATCTTTATCGGTCAAACCGCATAACAACATACGTTGTTCCCTTTGTCATTGGTATGTTACTTGCCCGAGATTCGATTATCGGTATCCAATACCTAGTTCAATCTCGTTACCGGCAAGTCTCTTTAATCCTTACGTAAAGCATCATTCGTAACTAACTCATTAGCTACATTGCTTGCAAGGCTCATAGTGATGTGCATTACCGAGAGGGCCCAGAGATACCTCTCCGACAATCGGAGTGACAAAACCTAATCTCGAAATATGCCAACTCAACATGTACCTTGGGAGACACCTATAGAGCTCCTTTGTAATCACCCAGTTATGTTGTGACGTTTGGTAGCACACAAATTAAGTGTTCCTCCGATAAATGGGAGTTGCATAATCTCATAGTTATAGGAACTTGTATAAGTCATGAAGAAAGCAATAGCAACATACTAAACGATCAAGTGCTAAGCTAACGGAATGGGTCAAGTCAATCACATTATTCTCCTAATGATGTGATCCCGTTAATCAAATGACAACACATGTCTATGGTTAGGAAACATAACCATCTTTGATTAATGAGCTAGTCAAGTAGAGGCATACTAGTGACATTTAGTTTGTCTATGTATTCACACATGTATCATGTTTCCGGTTAATACAATTATAGCATGAACAATAAACATTTATCATGATATGAGGAAATAAATAATAACTTTATTATTGCCTCTAGGGCATATTTCCTTCAGTCTCCCACTTGCACTAGAGTTAGTAATCTAGATTACACAGTAATGATTCTAACACCCATCGAGTCTTGGAGCTGATCATGTTTTGCTCGTGGAAGAGGCTTAGTCAACGGGTCTGCAATATTCAGATCCGTATGTATCTTGCAAATCTCTATGTCTCCCACCTGGACTTGGTCCTGGATGGAATTGAAGCGTCTCTTGATGTGCTTGGCCCTCTTGTGAAATCTGGATTCCTTTGCCAAGGCAATTGCACCAGTATTGTCACAGAAGATCTTCGTTGGTCCTGATGCACTAGGTATGACACCTAGATCGGAAATGAACTCCTTCATCCAGACTCCTTCATTTGCTACTTCCGAAGCAGCTATGAACTCCGCTTCGCATGTAGATCCCGCCATGACGCTTTTTTTAGAATTGCACCAACTGACAGCTCCACCATTCAATATAAACACGTATCCGGTTTGCGATTTAGAATCATCCGTATCAGTGTCAAAGCATGCATCGACGTAACCATTTACGACTAGCTGTTTTTCACCTCCATAAACGAGAAACATATTCTTAGTCCTTTTTAGGTATTTCAGGATATTCTTGACCGCTGTCCAGTGATCCACTCCTGGATTGCTTTGGTACCTCCCTGCTAAACTTATTGCTAAACATACATCAGGTCTGGTACACAGCATTGCATACATGATAGAGCCTATGGCTGAAGCATAGGGAACATCTTTCATTTTCTCTCTATCTTCTGCTGTGGTCGGGCATTGAGTCTGACTCAACTTCACACCTTGTAATACAGGCAAGAACCCTTTCTTTGCCTGATCCATTTTGAACTTTTTCAAAACTTTATCAAGGTATGTGCTTTGTGAAAGTCCAATTAAGCGTCTTGATCTATCTCTATAGATCTTGATGATCAATATGTAAGCAGCTTCACCGAGGTCTTTCATTGAAAAACTTTTATTCAAGTATCCCTTTATGCTATCCAGAAATTCTATATCATTTCCAATTAATAATATGTCATCTACATATAATATCAGAAATGCTATAGAGCTCCCACTCAGTTTCTTGTAAATACGGGCTTCTCCACTAGTCTGTATAAAACCATATGCTTTGATCACACTATCAAAACATTTATTGCAACTCTGAGATGCTTGCACCAGTCCATAAATGGATCGCTGGAGCTTGCACACGTTGTTAGCACCTTTTGGATCGACAAAACCTTCCAGTTGCATCATATACAACTCTTCTTCCAGAAATCCATTCAGGAATGCACTTTTGACATCCATTTGCCAAATTTCATAATCATAAAATGCGGCAATTGCTAACATGATTCGGACAGACTTAAGCATCGCTACGTGTGAGAAAGTCTCATCGTAGGCAACCCCTTGAACTTGTCTAAAACCTTTCACAACAAGTCGAGCTTTGTAGACAGTTACATTACCATCCGCGTCAGTCTTCTTCTTGAAAATCCATTTATTCTCGATGGCTTGCCGATCATCGGGCAAGTCAACCAAAGTCCATACTTTGTTCTCATACATGGATCCCATCTTAGATTTCATGGCTTCAAGCCATTTTGCGGAATCTGGGCTCATCATCGCTTCCTCATAGTTCGTAGGTTCGCCATGGTCAAGTAACATGACTTCCAGAATAGGATTACCATACCACTCTGGTGCGGATCTTACTTTGGTAGACCTATGAGGTTCAGTAGTAACTTGATCTGAAGTTTCATGATCAATATCATTAGCTTCCTCACTGATTGGTGTAGTTGTCACAGGAACTAGTTCTTGTGATGAACTACTTTCCAATAAGGGAGCAGGTACATTTACCTCATCAAGTTCTACTTTCCTCCCACTCACTTCTTTCGAGAGAAACTCCTTCTCTAGAAAGGATCCGAATTTAGCAACGAAAATCTTGCCCTCAGATCTGTGATAGAAAGTGTACCCAATAGTCTCTTTTGGGTATCCTATGAAGACACATTTCTCCGATTTGGGTTCAAGCTTATCTGGTTGAAGTTTCTTCACATAAGCATTGCAGCCCCAAACTTTAAGAAATGACAACTTTGGTTTCTTGCCAAACCACAGTTCATAAGGCGTCGTCTCAACGGATTTCGACGGTGACCTATTTAACGCGAATGCGACCGTCTCTGAAGCATAACCCCAAAATGATATCGGTAAATCAGTAAGAGACATCATAGATCACACCATATCTAGTAAAGTACGATTACGACGTTTGGACACACCATTTCGTTGTGGTGTTCCAAGTGGCGTGAGTTGCGAAACTATTCTGCATTGCTTCAAATGTAAACCAAACTCGTAACTCAAATATTCTCCTCCACTGTCAGATCGTAGAAATTTTATTTTCTTGTTACGATGATTTTCCACTTCACTCTAAAATTCTTTAAACTTTTCAAATGTTTCAGACTTGTGTTTCATCAAGTAGATATACCCACATCTGCTCAAATCATCTATGAAGGTGAGAAAATAACGATACCCGCCGCGAGCTTCAATATTCATTGGACCACATACATCAGTATGTATGATTTCCAAGAAATCAGTTGCTCGCTCCATAGTTCCGGAGAACGGCATTTTAGTCATCTTTCCCATGAGGCACGGTTCGCAAGTACCAGGTGATTCATAATCAAGTGATTCCAGAAGTCCATCAGTATGGAGTTTCTACATGCGCTTTACACCAATATGACCCAAACGGCAGTGCCACAAATAAGTTGCACTATCATTATCAACTCTGCATCTTTTGGCTTCAACATTATGAATATGTGTATCACTACTATCGAGATTCAACAAAAATAGACCACTCTTCAAGGGTGCATGACCATAAAAGATATTACTCATATAAATAGAACAACCATTATTCTCTGATTTAAATGAATAACCGTCTCGCATCAAACAAGATCCTGATATAATGTTCATGCTTAACGCTAGCACCAAATAACAATTATTTAGGTCTAAAACTAATCTCGATGGTAGATGTAGAGGTAGCGTGCCGACCGCGATCACATCGACTTTGGAACCATTTCCCACGCGCATCGTCACCTCGTCCTTAGCCAATCTTCGCTTAATCCGTAGTCCCTGTTTCAAGTTGCAAATATTAGCAACAGAACCAGTATCAAATACCTAGGTGCTACTGCGAGCATTAGTAAGTTACACATCAATAACATGTATATCACATATACCTTTGTTCACTTTTCCATCCTTCTTATCAGCCAAATACTTGGGGCAGTTCCGCTTCCAGTGTCCAGTCTGCTTGCAGTAGAAGCACTCTGTCTCAGGCTTAGGTCCAGATCTGGGTTTCTTCTCTTGAGCAGCAACTTGCTTGCTATTCTTCTTGAAGTTCCCCTTCTTCTTCCCTTTACCCTTTTTCTTTAAACTGGTGGTCTTATTGACCATCAAAACTTGATGCTCCTTCTTGATTTCTACCTCCACAGCTTTTAGCATTGCAAAGAGCTTGGGAATAGTCTTGTCCATCCCTTGCATATTATAGTTCATCACGAAGCTCTTATAGCTTGGTGGCAGTGATTTGAGAATTCTGTCAATGACACTATCATCAGGAAGATTAACTCCCAGTTGAATCAAGTGATTATTATACCCAGACATTTTGAGTATATGTTCACTTACAAAACTATTCTCCTCCATCTTACAGTTGTAGAACTTATTGGAGACTTCATATCTCTCAATCTGGGCATTTGCTTGAAATATTAACTTCAACTCCTGGAACATATCATATGCTCCATGACACTCAAAACGTCGTTGAAGATCCGGTTCCAAGCCGTAAAGCATGGCACACTGAACTATCGAGTAGTCATCTGCTTTGCTTTGCCAGATATTCTTAATGTCGTATGTTGCATTTGTAGCAGGCCTGGCACCCAATGGTGCTTCCAGGATGTAATTCTTCTATGCAGCAATGAGGATAATCCTCAAGTTACGGACCCAGTCCGTGTAGTTGCTACCATCATCTTTCAACTTAGCTTTCTCAAGGAACGCATTAAAATCCAATGGAACAACAGCATGAGCCATCTATCTACAACAAACATAGACAAGAAAAATACTATTAGGTACTAAGTTCATGATAAATTTAAGTTCAATTAATCATATTGCTTAAGAACTCCCACTTAGACAGACATCTCTCTAGTCATCTAAGTGATCACGTGATCCAAATCAACTAAACCATGTCCGATCATCATGTGAGATGGAGTAGTTTCAATGGTGAACATCACTATGTTGATCATATCTACTATATGATTCACGTTCGACATTTCGGTCTCTGTGTTCTGAGGCCATATCTGTATATCCTAGGATCGTCAAGTTTAACCTGAGTATTCCGCGTATGCAACTGTTTTGCACCTGTTGTATTTGAACGTAGAGCCTATCACACCCGATCATCATGTGGTGTCTTAGCATGAAGAACTTTCGCAACGGTGCATTCTTAGGGAGAACACTTCTTGATAATTAGTGAGAGATCATCTTAAAATGCTATCGTCAATCAAAGCAAGATAAGATGCACAAAGGATAAACATCACATGCAATCAATATAAGTGATATGATATGGCCATCATCATCTTGTGCTTGTGATCTCCATCTCCGAAGCACCGCCGTGATCACCATCGTCACAGGCGTGACACCTTGATCTCCATCATAGCATCGTTGTCGTTACGCCATCTATTGCTTCTACCACTAGCAGAAAAACACCTAATAGTCCCGGTTCATAAGGGCCTTTAGTCCCGGTTCATGAACCGGGACTAATGGGTCGTTACTAATACCTCCACCCATTAGTCCCGGTTCAAACACGAACCGGGACCAATGTGCCTCCACGTGGCCCTGTGCGCCGAGCCCAGTCAGGGGGCCTTTGGTCCCGGTTGGTGGCTCCAACCGGGACCAAAAGGCATCCACGCGTCAGCATTCCAATGGCTGGGGTTTTTTTTTGAAAGGAGGGGAGGTTGGGGGTTTTGGGGGGTTAATTTAGGTGTTTCATATATTGTGTTAGGTAGCTAATTAATAGAGAGAAGTGTCCTCTCTTATGTCCGTGCTTGGACGCTACGTACTATATATACATAAGTGATCGAGAGAACCATTCGGTACAGAAGTTCGTCATGCATACCGAGAGAAGTGATCAATCAACCTCTCCTTCTCCGAGAGATTGGTCGAACAACAAGTTTTCGTATCATGTATCCGATGCTACTGGCTACATACATGTACAATATGTATAAGATCTCTTAATTACAAACCCCTAGCATTTGAAATCAATTTCCACATGGTATTCTTCGGCTTTACTGATGACGTGGTCAAGAAAGAATCCCGCCAATTCCTCTTGAATTGCTTTCATGCGATCTGGTTCTAGGAGTTCATTCCACATCTGCCACGTCTAATTTGAAGAAGGGGGTTAATTAATACATATATATGAATGAAACTCAACAAAAATGATGGTGTAATAAAATGAAATTGTGAATATTATTGCTTACGCACTTCATATTGTCTTTTAGAGTAGCCCCGCTTGTTTTTCAAAGTCGCGGTGTGGATGAACTCGCACACGTAGTATCCACAGAAATCATTCAATTCCTCCTGCCACAAGAACTTTACGAGAAATAGAGGTCAATCAAACTGATAATGAAGCATTATAAATGGCATTGAAGAAAGTATAGCTATAGAATCAACGGGAGATGCGCGCAACTAGCTAGCCAGTAGTACTTACTTTCGGGTATGTATATCGCAGCTCCTTCGGCAGTCCCGGAGCTTCTGCGGTGAACTGTTTCCAAACCCTGCAAGACAAAGAAAATAATTATTATTACTTGAGATATCAGGAAATGAACAAAAAGTTGCCGATATGGTGCGATAATGATCGATTGAACTTACTTGCTGAGCATTTCAGTCATGTCCGCATAGGATTTGGGATCTTTCCGTCTCGAGTCTAAGACGGTTACTAGTCCACGCTCAAGCTTAATCTCCAGAAGAATATAGTGGTACCTGCGCACGCATGCATAACTCATCAATTACATTACTATAAGCTCGCTTGAGTAATAAGGGAAACCGAATATGCACACGACAGTAACACTCACGGGCCGTTGTAAGGAAAGAGTATGGTATCTTTGTTTTGATTTTTGATCAACGATTGTAGCAAGTTGTCCTCGGCCTCTTTGACGTTCTTTTCAACCAGAAATACATCTATGATATTTGTGTTAATGAACCCAATATCATAAATTTCTTGTTTTTTGCACTCGACGATCTTCAATCTGCATAATATATTGAGGATAATTAATTATAAATACATGCAATGAAAGAGCCGAGCTATATATAGAGACTTAATGACAGAAATAGTACTTACAGGCAGTAGCAAAAGACCATTAATTTATCGAGGGCCTTTTGATTGAAGAACTCGAAGAACTCCTCAAATGGAACAGTCAACAGATCATTTGCAACGAGATCGTGCTCCTCTTTAATATGCAGATACAAAGCATTCTTACCCTCAGACTCTCTGCAGGTTTCCATGTACCAATTATGGAATCTTCGCATCATTGTTGTCAGAGATTTTTCATCTTTGACGAGAGGCTTCCCGTACTCGTATCTGTGTTCGTCCACCTCCAAGAAATCAGGAAGTGCATCGTCAGGCAGGTAATCGTCAAGATTGCCATAACCGGCCACCGTCCCCGGAGCATTAGACACATTGAGCGGGGGGCACGATTGCTGTGCTTGTTCGCCGAGCTGGGCAATTTTTTCCCCTTTGCTCGTTCTTTTGACCTTTTAGCACTGACAGTAGTTCCCGACCGCTGGGCTTGGAGATATGTCTGTTCAGTAATGCGCTCATAGTTGGTTCTCGGCGGAGACTTTGGTGGTTTCCTCAGGGCATCGATAGTGCGCTTTGCTTTCACCGGATCTACCTTCTCCTCCGGAGGTGGATGTCTCTTTGCTTTCACCCCTTCAAAGAACTCCTTCACGTGGGTCCGCACAATCGTATCGTTTTCCTCCTCGGACCTCTCGTACGGTAACTTCTCTAGAGGCTTGAGAGATGATGGACCGTATTTGTATTGCCTCCCGCCTCTGGTTGTGCTGCTAGACGCCGGAGCAGACGGAGCGGCTGCGGCGTCTGTCTTCTTTCGTGCTTGCTTACGAGGCGGAGGAGAAGGAGTACGACGCGCCGGAGCAGCCGGGGCGGCGGCGGGTCTCTTCCGCCCTTGCTGGCGAGGCGGAGAAGGAGGATGCTGCTGGCTGCTCGGGATGCTCAGGGAGCGCCGGTGCAGGCGGAGAAGGAGGCCGGAGTCCGCCATGCGCCGGATAGAGGCGGAGTGCCGCACGCGTGCCCTGATCATCACTCGCCCGAGGAGAGCGGTGGAAGGAGCAGGTGCCCTGATCGCTGGAGCAGGAGGAGGAGTCGGAGGCGTCCAGTTCAAAAGGTTTGATGAGCTCCTTCTTCCATAGGCATGCAGTCTCAAGCAGAACCCAGCCTAGTCTTCCCGTCACCGGTAGGGTGGTCAGCACGAGGTCCTCAAATCCCTCCCTGTTATTTCATCCACCATCACCTTAGCCATTATCCTTTTGGAATCGGCTGGCAGTGATAAGTTGTGCCGGGTCCACTAGGATAAACTTGGCCAACAGCCGCTTGACCTTCAAAGTCATCCATCGCGCCATCATGTGGCAATTTTGAGACTCCGTGATACCATCCACGGATAGCTGGCAGGAGCCGTCAAGACATGCTCCGGCTGAAGCAGCTCGGTGGAAGCCACGCTGCTTCTCCGCTGAGATGGCGGGGTAGCTTCGGGGGAAGCTTCGGCAGGTCGTTTGCTGCGATCTGCTGCTTCTCGTTCCTCTTCTCGATCCTCTAGCCCCATTACCCTTTCGTGCAGCGCCTGCAGTTGGTCCTGCTCCAGTTTCTTCCTCCTCTCGTGGGTTTTGTAACCCCCTGCGTCCGGAAAACCAACCTTCCACGGAATGGAGCCTGGCGTGCCTCGTGTCCGTCCAGGGTGCTCAGGATTCCCAAGGGCCATTGTGAGCTCGTCCTTCTCCCTGTTTGGAAGGAACGTCCCTCGCTGCGCTGCATCGATATAGTGTCGAAGGTTCTTGACTGGTATTTCCAGTTGCTCGTCCGTCCACTGGCAAAACCCTGTTACAGGGTCCAAGGTTCCGCCAGACCCGAAGAACCAAGTCCGGCAACGGTCTGGCCATCTCATTGTCTCTGGTTCGATCCCTTTTTCAAGCAGATCATTCTCAGCCTTGGACCACTTAGGCCGGGCTTGCAGGTAGCCACCTGACCCCGTGCGATGGTGAAGCGTCTTCTTCGCAACATTTTTCTTGTTTGTCTCCGACATCTTCTTACTCTTTTCCGATGTCTTGTGGGCCACAAATGCGGGCCAGTGATCTTTGATCTTCTCATATTTGCCGATGAATTCTGGTGTCTTTTTATTTTTGACAAACTGGTTCAGCTCTTTCCTCCACCTCCTCATTAGGGTTGCCATCTTCTTAAGAGCACAAGACTTGATTAATTCCTCTTTAACTGGCTTCTCCGGATCCTCCTCTGGCGGTAGGGTGAAATTTGCCTTCAGCTGAGTCCAAAGATCTTCTTTCTGCATATCATTGACATAAGACACCTCAGGGTCTTCCTCCTTAGGCTTATACCATTGCTGGATGCTGATCGGGATCTTGTCCCTAACAAGAACCCCGCACTGAGAAGAAAATGCCTTCCTTGTCCGGATGGGTTCAATCGGTTCGCCGTCGGGCGCGATTTCTATGATCTCAAACTTTTCATCCGAGCTCAACTTTTTCTTCGGGCCTCGTCTCCTTACCGAAGTTGTGCTCGATCCGGAGGGCTAGAAATTATAAGGAAGAAAGACGAGAGTAATTAATATGTGTACATATACCAAAACAATGGAAGCATCAATTAACTAGTCAGCACGGGCTTAACTAATATATATATACCTGGCCGGGCTCGGTTCGGTCACCGGAGCAGTCAGCACGGTCTCCTTCTTGTTCCTCCATTGTGTCATCGGAGCCATCATGAACATAGTCCTGTTCTTGTACCGGCATTAATGGGCCGAAGCCATCATGAACATAGCCCTCTTCTTCACCCCGTTCTTCCAGCTGACCAACGGAGTCGAGGAGAAATGACGCAACTTCATCCCTTCCATTTGCGATTATGTCCCTCAATATCGCTTCTGTTTCTTCGTCTCGGCAGTGCTCCATAGTTTCTGCAAATATTTACAACATGTTTATATATGGTACAGATGGCAAACGTAGAACTAGCCAGCTAATCACAATAAGGAATCATGTTAGTGGCCTCGACGCTGCTTCTCTAGGGTTTGGGGTCGCCTCGACACAACAACGCTTCGAGAGAGTTAATTTGTCGGGTAGGGGCGCGGCGGGAGGGGGTAGGAGACCAACATCGTTTTCTCTCTAGGGTTTGGGTGTCCTCGAGAGTTTTGGTCGAGCGAGAGGGCCGAGGGGGGGGGTATTTATATCGACCGCCCCTCATGTCGAAGTTATCTCGAGGGGGTTATATCGACAACGACGCGACAACGACGAGAAAGGAAAATAATTAAGGAAAAGGAAGAAAAGAGGAAGAAGGAAGAAGGAAGAAGAAGAAAAAAAGAGGAGAAGAAGAAAGGAATAGAGGAGAAGAAGAAAAAATAGAATTTTTTCTATTTTTTCTTCTTCTCCTCTATTCCTTTCTTCTTCTCCTCTTCTTTTTCTTCTTTTTTCCTCTTCTTATTTATTTCTCCTCTTCTTCCTCTCCTCTTCTTCATCTTCTTATTTTCCTTTTTCCTCTCATTCTTTTTCTTCTTCTTTCTTCCTTCTTCCTCTTTTCTTCCTTCGACCCTCTCGATCCCTCGACCCTAGAAACCTCGAACCCTCGACCCTGAAACCCTCGACCCTTGACCCCTTAACGACCCTCGACCCTCTACCCTAGTTCCCGACCCTCGACCCCTCGGCGATCCTCGACACCCTCGTTCCCGATAAAAATTAAGAAGAAGAAGAAAAAAAAGAGGAGAAAAAAAGGAGAAGAAGCTCCTCTATTCCTTCTTCTTCTCCTCTTTTTTTCTTCTTCTTTCTCTTCTTCCTCTCCTCGTCTTCTCCTTCTTCTTCTCCTTCTTTCTCTACTTATTTTCCTTTTCCTTATTTTACTTTTTCCTCTCCACTAACATAAAATGCACTATCCTAAAATGCAACAAACATAAAATGCACTAAATTGATCAACTAACCTAAAATCAGTGATAAAATGCACTAACCTAAAATCGATATCTACTAACAACTTAAAAAAATAATACATATATGAAAAAATGCATATATGAAAAAAAACATCATCATATCATCAACAGAAAAAATAGTATTTTTTCTAAAAATCTATCTTTTGCATATATACATCAACATATATATACACTAACCTAAAATGCACAAAAATGCTATCGGAGAGGGGGTATATCGACCCCCCTCATGTATCCACATACATACATCTATACATACATATATACTTACATATATGTATAAATTTTTGCAGATATAAACTTTTGCATATATAAAGTTTTTCTAAAATCTAACTTTTGCATATATGAACATATATACACAGAGAACATATACATATATACACAGAGAACATATACATAAAATGCACAAAAAAATAAGAGGAAAGGGCGCCGGCGGCCGGACCGAAGGCGGCGGCGTGTGGTCGGGGCGACGGCGACGGGGTTGGGGAAGGGGCGGCGCGCGCGGCGACGGCGACGGGGTCGGGGAACGGGTGGCGCGCGCGGCGACGGCGACGGGGTCGGGGCAGGGGCGGCGCGCGCGGGCGACGGCGACGGGCGAGGCGGTGCGGGGGCAGGGGCGGGCGGGCGCGCGGCGACGGTGTCGGGCAGTGGCTCGGCGGCGGCGACGGCGAGGTGGACCAGCCTGACGGCGTCGGGGCAGGGCTCGGCGGCGACGGCGACGAGGAGCAGAAGGCGTCGGGGCGAGAAGAAACAGATGGATTTTGGCGAAAACTGCTAAGTGCTGTATATATACGAAGGGCATTGGTCCCGGTTCGTGACTCCAACCGGGACTAATGCCCCCTTTAGTCCCGGTTGGTGCCACCAACCGGGACCAAAGGCCTCTTTTTCGGCAGCCCAAAGGGCGGGAACCGGCGGCCTTTGGTCCCGGTTGGTGGCACCAACCGGGACTAATGCCACCCTTTAGTCCCGGTTGGTGCCACCAACCGGGACCAAAGGCCTCTGTGCTGCCCGCCTCGGGGCCAAAGTTTAGTCCCACCTCGCTAGTCGAGAGGGGCGCGCAGTGGTTTATAAGCCCCACTGCCGCACCCCTCTCGAGCTCCTCTCCACCGCAGGCTTTCGGGCCTACTTGCTATTGCTTTGCCTGATGGGCCTTCTGGGCCTACTGCGGGCCTGAATCCTGGCCCATAGTAGGGTTTCTAGTCGTATTCAGGCCGTGGGGGCCCAGTAGGAGGCATTTTTTTTTTTTTGTTTTCTTTACTTATTGTTGCTATATTTATTTTTTTCCAGTTTTTTCTTTTGTTTTCTGCATTATTTATTTTCTTTTGTTTTTTGCTTTATTTTTTAATTGTTTTTGCTTTTAGTTTTAGGAAAATTATAAACTTTCTGTTAGTGCCATTAGTTTTCAAATTTGAAAACACTTTTTTGTTTTTTTGTTTTCTTTCTTGCTTTATTTATTTTATTTTGTTTCTACTTACAACAAAATACTTATTGTTGTTTTTTCTTTTGTTTTCTGCATTATTTATTTTCTTTTGTTTTTTGCTTTATTTTTTAATTGTTTTTGCTTTTAGTTTTAGGAAAATTATAAACTTTCTGTTAGTGCCATTAGTTTTCAAATTTGAAAACACTTTTTTTGTTTTTTTGTTTTCTTTCTTGCTTTATTTATTTTATTTTGTTTCTACTTACAACAAAATACTTATTGTTGTTTTTTTCTTTTGTTTTCTGCATTATTTATTTTCTTTTGTTTTTTGCTTTATTTTTTAATTGTTTTTGCTTTTAGTTTTAGGAAAATTATAAACTTTCTGTTAGTGCCATTAGTTTTCAAATTTGAAAACACTTTTTTGTTTTTTGTTTTCTTTCTTGCTTTATTTATTTTATTTTGTTTCTACTTACAACAAAATACTTATTGTTGCTATTTTTAATTATTACGAGGGCCGAACCATAAGACATTAAAGCATTTCAAATGAACTCTGAAAAAGTTGAAAGTTGGCATGGTATCATAAATTGACCCACATAGCATGTGCATGTACAAAACGGACAATGGTATCATACTCGTCAGTTACAAAGTTGGCATGGTATCATCATAATAGTTGCGGGAGAAAGTCTTCACTTTTTCTTCGCTTGTGTCATTTGCTTATTGCGCCGTAACCATGGATAATCTTCATCGTTTATCAGGATGCTGGGGTCAGCCTTGACTTTGAAGGGAGGAATTTCATGAAACTTTTCATAATCTTCAGACATGTCTGTCTTGTCCTCCACTCCCACGATGTCCCTTTTTCCTGAAAGAACTATGTGGCGCTTTGGCTCATCGTATGATGTATTCGCTTCCTTATCTTTTCTCTTTCTCGGTCTGGTAGACATGTCCTTCACATAGATAACCTGTGCCACATCATTGGCTAGGACGAACGGTTCGTCAGTGTACCCAAGATTTTTCAGATCCACTGTTGTCATTCCGTACTGTGGGTCTACCTGTACCCCGCCTCCTGACAGATTGACCCATTTGCACTTAAACAAAGGGACCTTAAAATCTACTCCGTAGTCAAGTTCCCATATGTCCACTATGTAACCATAATATGTGTCCTTTCCCCTCTCGGTTGTTGCATCAAAGCGGACACCGCTGTTTTGGTTGGTGCTCTTTTGATCTTGGTCAATCGTGTAAAATGTATTCCCATTTATCTCGTATCCTTTCCAAATCAATACAGTCAAAGATGGTCCCCTGGACAACAAGTACAGCTCATCACAAACAGTGTTGTCACCTCTGATACGTGCTTCCAACCAACTGCTGAAAGTCCTGATGTGTTCACATGTAATCCAGTCGTCGCACTGCTCCGGGTGTTTGGAGCGCAGACTGTTCTTGTGTTCATCGACATACGGGGTCACCAAGGTAGAGTTCTGTAGAACTGTGTAGTGTGCTTGAGACCAAGAATATCCGTCCCTGCATATTATTGAGTCCCTTCCAAGCGTGCCTTTTCCAGTCAGTCTCCCCTCATACCGCGATTTAGGGAGACCTATCTTCTTAAGGCCAGGAATGAAGTCAACACAAAACCCGATGACATCCTCTGTTTGATGGCCCATGGAGATGCTTCCTTCTGGCCTAGCGCGGTTACGGACATATTTCTTTAGGACTCCCATGAACCTCTCAAAGGGGTACATATTGTGTAGAAATACGGGGCCCAGAATGACAATCTCGTCAACTAGATGAACTAGGACGTGCGTCATGATATTGAAGAAGGATGGTGGGAACACCAGCTCGAAACTGACAAGACATTGCACCACATCACTCCTTAGCCTTGGTATGATTTCTGGATCGATCACCTTCTGAGAGATTGCATTGAGGAATGCACATAGCTTCACAATGGCTAATCGGACGTTTTCCGGTAGAAGCCCCCTCAATGCAACCGGAAGCAGTTGCGTCATAATCACGTGGCAGTCATGAGACTTTAGGTTCTGAAACTTTTTCTCTGCCATATTTATTATTCCTTTTATATTAGACGAGAAGCCAGTCGGGACCTTCATACTAAGCAGGCATTCAAAGAAGATTTCCTTCTCTTCTTTGGTAAGAGCATAGCTGGCAGGACCTTCATACTGCTTTGGAGGCATGCCGTCTTTTTCGTGCAAACGTTGTAGGTCCTCCCGTGCCTCAGCTGTATCTTTTGTCTTCCCATACACGCCCAAGAAGCCTAGCAGATTCACGCAAAGGTTCTTCGTCACGTGCATCACGTCGATCGAAGAGCGGACCTCTAGGTCTTTCCAGTAGGGTAGGTCCCAAAATATAGATTTCTTCTTCCACATGGGTGCGTGTCCCCCAGCGTCACTCGGAACAGCTAGTGCGCCGGGACCCTTTCCAAAGATTACGTGTAAATCATTGACCATAGCAAGTACGTGATCACCGGTACGCATGGCGGGCTTCTTCCGGTGATCTGCCTCGCCTTTGAAATGCTTGCCTTTCTTTCGACATTGATGGTTGGTCGGAAGAAATCGACGATGGCCCAGGTACACATTCTTCCTGCAGCTTGCCAGGTATATACTATCGGTGTCAAGTAAACAGTGCGTGCATGCGTGGTATCCCTTGTTTGTCTGTCCTGAAAGGTTACTGAGAGCGGGCCAATCGTTGATGGTCACGAACAGCAACGCCTTTAGGTTAAATTCCTCCTGTTTGTGCTCATCCCACGTACGTACACCGTTTCCATTCCACAGCTGTAAAAGTTCTTCAACTAATGGCCTTAGGTACACATCAATGTCGTTGCCGGGTTGCTTAGGGCCTTGGATGAGAACTGGCATCATAATGAACTTCCGCTTCATGCACATCCAAGGAGGAAGGTTATACATACATAGAGTCACGGGCCAGGTGCTGTGATTGCTGCTCTGCTCCCCGAAAGGATTAATGCCATCCGCGCTTAAAGCAAACCATACGTTCCTTGGCTCACTTGCAAACTCATCCCAGTACTTTCTCTCGATTTTTCTCCACTGCGACCCGTCAGCGGGTGCTCTCAACTTCCCGTCTTTCTTACGGTCCTCACTGTGCCATCGCATCAACTTGGCATGCTCTCTGTTTCTGAACAGACGTTTCAACCGTGGTATTATAGGAGCATACCACATCACCTTCGCAGGAACCCTCTTCCTGGGGGGCTCGCCGTCAACATCACCAGGGTCATCTCGTCTGATCTTATACCGTAATGCACCGCATACCGGGCATGCGTTCAGATCCTTGTACGCACCGCGGAAGAGGATGCAGTCATTAGGGCATGCATGTATCTTCTGCACCTCCAATCCTAGAGGGCATACGACCTTCTTTGCTGCGTATGTACTGTCGGGCAATTCGTTATCCTTTGGAAGCTTCTTCTTCAATATTTTCAGTAGCTTCTCAAATCCTTTGTCAGGCACAACATTCTCTGCCTTCCACTGCAGCAATTCCAGTACGGTACCGAGCTTTGTGTTGCCATCTTCGCAATTGGGGTACAACCCTTTTTTGTGGTCCTCTAACATGCGATCGAACTTCAGCTTCTCCTTTTGACTTTCGCATTGCGTCCTTGCATCGACAATGACCCGGCGGAGATCATCATCATCGGGCACATCGTCTGGTTCCTCTTGATCTTCAGCAGCTTCGCCCGTTGCAGCATCATCGTGCACATCGTCTGGTTCCTCTTGATCTTCAGTAGCATCACCGTATTCAGGGGGCACATAGTTGTCATCGTACTCTTCTTCTTCGCCGTCTTCCATCATAACCCCTATTTCTCCGTGCCTCGTCCAAACATTATAGTGTGGCATGAAACCCTTGTAAAGCAGGTGGGTGTGGAGGATTTTCCGGTCAGAGTAAGACTTCGTATTCCCACATATAGGGCATGGACAACACATAAAACCATTCTGCTTGTTTGCCTCAGCCACTTCGAGAAAATCATGCACGCCCTTAATGTACTCGGAGGTGTGTCTTGAACCGTACATCCATTGCCGGTTCATCTGCGTGCATTATATATAATTAAGTGTGTCAAAAATCATTACAGAACATCATGAATAGATAATTAAGTGACCAAATTAATAGAAGTTCATCATCACATTAAAACCAAAGTACATACATAGTTCTCATCTAACAACATAAAGCTCTGCAGAGCATCTAAATTAATTAAACCATACACTGAAACTATGTAAAACATTTCAATGCGAAAACAAATGCGATCATAATCGCAACCAATGTAACAACTGATCCAACGGCATAATGATACCAAGCCTCGGTATGAATGGCATATTTTCTAATCTTTCTAATCTTCAAGCGCATTGCATCCATCTTGATCTTGTGATCATCGACGACATCCGCAACATGCAACTCCAATATCATCTTCTCCTCCTCAATTTTTCTAATTTTTTCCTTCAACAAATTGTTTTCTTCTTCAACTAAATTTAACCTCTCGACAATAGGGTCGGTTGGAATTTCCGGTTCAACAACCTCCTAGATAAATAAAATCTATGTCACGTTGGTCGGCATAATTGTCATAAACAATAAATGAACCAATAGTTATGAAAAGATAATATATACCACATCTGAATCATAGACAGGACGAGGGCCGACGGGGGCGGATACCAAAACCATCGCACTATATAAGATGCAATAATAAAAGTAAGAAAATTATACAAGTATCTATATAAACATACAAGTAAGAGTTTTTTTCCTTTCAGAAAGAAGATAAGAACAAGAGGCTCACCACGGTGGTGCCGGCGACGAGATCGGCGCGGGCGATCGACGGCGGTGAAGACGGGGACGGGACGTGACGGACCGCTAAACCTAGACAAATATTGAGAAAAATGGAGCTTGGAGGTGGAGCTTGGAGAGGAGAAAGCTTAAGTAGTGTGGCTCGGGCATTCCATCGAACACCTCGTGTGCATAGGAGGTGAGCTAGAGCACCACAAAGCTCTCTCCTCGCCGGCCACGAAAAACAGAGCAGTGAGAGTGCTCTGCTCGCGGGGTATATATAGGCAATTAATTGGTCCCGGTTCGTGGCTTGAACCGGGACTAAAGGGAAGCCTTTGGTCCCGGTTCATTCCCCCAACCGGGACCAATGGTGGTGGGCCAGGAGCAAGGCACATTGGTCCCGGTTCGTCCCACCAACCGGGACCAAAAGGTCCAGACGAACCGGGACCAATGGCCCACGTGGCCCGGCCGGCCCCCGGGGCTCACGAACCGGGTCCAATGCACCCATTGGTCCCGGTTCTAGATTGAACCGGGACTAATGGGCTGACCCGGCCTGGACCATTGCCCCCTTTTCTACTAGTGTACGACTATCGCTATTGCTTAGTGATAAAGTAAAGAAATTATAGGGTGTTTGCATTTCATACAATAAAGCGACAACCATATGGCTCCTGCCAGTTGCCGATAACTTGGTTACAAAACATGATCATCTCATACAATAAAATATAGCATCACGTCTTGACCATATCACATCACAACATGCCCTGCAAAAACAAGTTAGACGTCCTCTACTTTGTTGTTTGCAAATTTTACGTGGATGCTACGGGCTGAGCAAGAACTGTTCTTACCTAGGCATTAAAAACCACAATGGTAGTTCGTCTAGTTAGTGTTGTTTTAACCTTCGCAAGGACCGGGCGTAGCCACACTCGGTTCAACTAAAGTGAGAGAGAGAGACACCCGCCAGTCACCTTTAAGCAATGAGTGCTTGTAACGGTGAAACCAGTCTCGCGTAAGCGTACGCGTAATGTCGGTCCGGTCCGCTTCATCTCACAATACCGCTGAATGGAAGTATGACATGCTGGTAAGCAATATGACTTGTATCGCCCACAACTCACTTGTGTTCTACTCGTGCATATGACATCTACGCATAAAACCAGGCTCGGATGCCACTGTTGGGGAACGTAGTAATTTCAAAAAAATTCCTACGCACACGAATGATCATGGTGATGCATAGCAACGAGAGGGGAGAGTGTTGTCCACGTACCCTCGTAGACCGAAAGCGGAAGCGTTAGCACAACGCAGTTGATGTAGTCGTACATCTTCATGGCCCGACCGATCAAGCACCGAAACTACGGCACCTCCGAGTTCTAGCACACGTTCAGCTCGATGACGATCCCCGGACTCCGATCCAGCAGGGTGTTGGGCAAGAGTTCCGTCAACACGACGGCGTGGTGACGGTATTGATGTTCTACCGTCGTAGGGCTTCGCCTAAGCACCGCTACAATATTATCGAGGACTATGGTGGAGGGGGGACTGCACACGGCTAAGAGATCAAGAGACAATTGTTGTGTCTAGAGGTGCCCCTGCCCCCGTATATAAAGGAGCCAAGCAGGAGGGGGCGTCCGGCCAAGGAGGGCGCTCCAAGGGGGAGTCGTACTCCCACCGGGAGTAGGACTCCCTTCTTTCCTAGTTGGAGAAGGAGAAGGGGGAAGGAGGAGGGAGAGGGGAAGGAAAGGGGGGGCGCCGCCCCCCTCTCCTTGTCCTATTCGGACTAGGGGGGAGGGTAGCGTGGCCAGCCCTTTCCTCCTCTCTTCCTCTCCACTAGGGCCCATGTAGGCCCATTAAGCCCCCCGGGGGGTTCCGGTAACCTCTCGATACTCCGGTAAAATCCCGATTTCACCCGGAACCATTCCGATATCCAAATATAGGCTTCCAATATATAAATCTTCATGTATCGACCATTTCGAGACTCCTCGTCATGTCCGTAATCTCATTCGGGAATCCGAAAAAACATCAGTACATCAAAACTCATAAACTCATAATAAAACTGTCATCGAAACCTTAAGCGTGCGGACCCTACGGGTTCGAGAACTATGTAGACATGACCTAGAACTGTTTTCGGTCAATAACCAATAGCGGAACATGGATGCTCATATTGGCTCATACATATTCTATGAAGATCTTTATCGGTCAAATCGCATAACAACATACGTTGTTCCCTTTGTCATCGGTATGTTACTTGCCCAAGATTCGATCGTCGGTATCCAATACCTAGTTCAATCTCATTACTGGCAAGTCTCTTTACTCATTACGTAATGCATAATTCATAACTAACTCATTAGCTACATTGCTTGCAAGGCTTATAGTGATGTGCATTACCGACAGGGCCCAGAGATACCCCTCCGACAATCGGAGTGACAAAACCTAATCTCGAAATATGCCAACTCAACATGTACCTTTGGAGACACCTGTAGAGCTCCTTTATAATCACCCAGTTACATTGGACGTTTGGTAGAACACAAAGTGTTCCTCCGATAAACGGGAGTTGCATAATCTCATAGTTATAGGAACTTGTATAAGTCATGAAGAAAGCAATAGGAACATACTAAACGATCAGGTGCTAAGCTAACGAAATGGGTCAAGTCAATCACATTATTCTCCTAATGATGTGATCCCGTTAATCAAATGACAACACATGTCTATGGTTAGGAAACATAACCATCTTTGATTAATGAGCTAGTCAAGTAGAGGCATACTAGTGACATTTAGTTTGTCTATCTATTCACACATGTATCATGTTTCCGGTTAATACAATTATAGCATGAATAATAAACATTTATCATGATATGAGGAAATAAATAATAACTTTATTATTGCCTCTAGGGCATATTTCCTTCAGAAGGTCTTCGGCTAGTGGAGGAGCAGCGCAAGCTGAGAGTAGCAACCTACCTCAGTCACTACCAGCGCGATCTTGATAATGCAAAGGCCGAGGCATCCCTCAAGGTTTCCCGTGAAGCCTGCTCCCGAGCCTTGGAGGAGGCTTGCGAGGCTGACTGCCATCGCGAGGCTGCGGAGGAGCGCGTGTGGGAGCTCTAGGCTTGGTGTGCGTCTGTCGAGAAGCAGGTGGAGGCGCCCAGAGCCGTCCTTGCACCACTGAGGGGGACGCCCGCCGAAGAACAAGAGGTTTGGTGGCGTGATGAGGCGCTGGCCTTGGAGGCCGCTGAGCGCAGTCTTGAGCTTGAGTGGCTGGAGACGAGGGAGCGCCAAGTTGCTCAAGCGGAGGATGTCGTCGGGGCTCATGAGGCCAAGGTGCAGGAGGAAGTTGACCGTCGGGTGGCCGAGGTTTGCGCAGACCTGGAGGGCAGGTACGACTTGAAGCTGAAGCTCGCTAGAACAGAGAATGCGGGCAGAGCCGCTGCCCTCAGGCCCTGGTTGGTTGAGGCGGAGAGGCGTGGTGAAGCCACGGCTGCCGCCCTAGTTACGGTGTAGGCGGACTTGTCCTCCGCTCGCGCCGAGCTGTCTGCCCTCCGGAAACGGGTTGATGACGCCGACGCTTTCGCGCGGCAAAACAGGGAGGATGTGCTTCAACGGCGGACGCTAGAGCGCGAGCACACCCCCATGCTTTAGGATCTCCGGAACAGGGCTAACGTTGCCTTGGGATATATCTGCGACGAGAATGCGCCGATCCCCCACTCGAACGATTATGCCAGCCACCTGATCTTCTTCACCGATGTGGTAACGCACCTGGAGGCTCGGTCAGACAGGGCGCGCCGGCTTATGGAGGAGAGAAGCCGGGGCCTGCTTGGGCGTGCGTTCTCCCGTGTCTTCAGCCACCTTAGGAACACCTTCCCCGACTTTGACTTCGACGCCGCCATCGTTCCAGTACCTCAGGGCGTCAGGGGCGACCTGGCGCGGTGGGTGGAGGACAATGTGGACGCTCTGGTCTGATCCTTCACTTCAGAGGACGACGCAGTGGTGGTTGCCGCAGAGGAAGGCGGTGTAGTTGACGATGGTGATGTCGGCGCTGGTGGCGACGGCGCCGATGATGGTGGCGGTGACGCGAGGGACGCGTCTAAAGACGATGCGGAGGATGCGGTGAGTGACATTTCTGGCTGATTCCTGATCTCTTTACCGCTTCTCCCTTAGCTGTAGTGGGTCCCGAATCGTGTTGTAAGATCGGGAGTCACCACGGAGCTCCTGAAGGATCTACTGACCCGCCCGAGAGGGCCTCGCAAGGTTCCTGCGCGTGGCGCATGTGCTTTGCCCAGCCCCGCTCGTGAGGGGCCCGCGAGGGGGAGGCGGTGAGCGTGGGCTCGAGGACGAGGCAAGAACCGAGTGGCAAAAAATCACTAGAACGAGAAAATAAACCCCCCGCAAGCAACGACAAAAGCTTGGTTTCAACTTAAATCCAAATCCAGAAAGCAAGGCTACAGAAGGAGAGATCCAAAGAAAATGGCCGCGTCCGGTGCCTAGTCTAGTCTTCTGGTCTTCAAATCTTCTCACCAGCGCGGAGCTAAGTGCTGCCACTAGGCGTGGGAGGGAGCCCAGGGCCTGAGGCCGGCACCCCTGAGATTCCATGGCGTGTATAGCCCCACTCATTATTATGTGAGAGTGTCACGGGTGGCGAGCTTCACAAGCACTGGGCCTTCTTCACAGGAACCGGCCTTGCTTCATATCGCCAGACGAGGGCCCCGCCTTGCACCACCCTCGACCACCTGTGAGCCGACCGTCAACCTAGACGACACAAAGGGGGGAAAGGGGACACCAGCGGTTCCCTCGGTGACCACGAGTCCTCTGCCGTGGGTAGGCTCGCCGACACCTCCCCGGCAGAGGGCCTACCTCCTGGCGTTGCCTGGCTTCGCGCGGTGCGGGGAGGGGCCCTGCTCCTAGCCTCCTCCTCATGGACCCCAGCATGATTCCCTTAGAGGAAGGGCTGCTGCTGCGCCGGGGTCGTTAGCCGACGTCATGACCTGATTCACTTGCAGCCCGTGGTTAGCATAAGCATGTTCCTGAGAAGTTAGTGATACCCTGTAGTCGTTGTTGCTGGCGTGATCGTTGCGGCTCTCCGTCGGTTCCTAGAAAGCCTCAGCCTCTAGCATCCCTTCTTCTCAATCTTCTCCGAGGAATGAGCTAGGGTCATCCTCCGGCGCGTACTCCTGCTCCATCATGTGGGGCACTTACGCCACCGGGGATGTTACCCCGAACACCTCGTCGTAGTGCCCCACGCTCCATCTCACCCGGCCCGACACTGCGTCACGAGGATGATCACGCGACAGCCTGCCGGGGCCATGGGGGGTGACGCTCGCACATATGCTTGTTGCTGGAGGCACGGGGGCGGCTGATCCCCCGGCGCCACCGGTCGTTTTGGTGTTGACGAAGCCCCCGGGCGCTCCTGAGGGTGCATAGTTACGGCGTGGCCCCGCCATGAGACCCCGCAGTAGCCTGAGGGGGAAGCTGGTAGCAGAAAAGCGGTGCTCCCGTTGCTGCCGCATCCAGCAGCTCGGCGACGTGTTCCAGCAGCGTGTCCCGGCTGCTCTCCATCAGCCAGCATCGTAGCAGCTAGCGCGCCACCGTGATCGATGCCCACATGTTTGCTTGCTCCCGCCGCGAGTGCAGCGCCGTTGCTGCGGCATGGCTTGCTGCCCTTCCAGCGGCCCGTAGCTGCCGTGGAGTGGGGGCGGACGATGCCTGGCCGCGCCGCCCACGCCCCGCAGTGTTGGACGGTGCTCGTGCCGCCTTGTGTGCGGGGTCGAGGTCTTCCTGGGAGGAAGTCATCGCCCGGGCCGGCCAAGCCACACAGCGGTCGGTGTCATCTCTTGGGTCATCGGACATCGGGGCCGCGGAGCATCGGCGAGACGGTTGGCGAAGAAGAAGCTCCGGCGCACCCCTACCTGGCGCGCCAAATGTCGGATTTCGGGTTCCGGCAAAACCCTTGAGGTTCGAACTCTGGGGTGCGCGCGGAGTCTTTCCCTCCTACCGATCTACGCTCTAGCTCACTAAGATCTTGCGGACGAACTCGATGAACTCGCAACATAGAAAGACACGAGGTTTTATACTAGTTCGGGCCACCGTTGTGGTGTAATACCCTACTCTAGTGTGTGGTGGATGGATTGCCTCTTGGGCTGATGAATAACAATACAAGGGGAAGAACAGCCTCGCGAGGTTGCGGTGTTCTTGTGCGGGTGTGTGGGTGGAGTGGATCCGATCCAAGATCAGTTGTCCTCTATAGTGGTGGCTAGTTCTACTAATATAGGCCCTGGTCCTCTTCCCAATATTGAGCGGGAAGGGAGCCAACAACGGCGGGCAAATTTGAAGGGGACAGCTAGTACAAGTTATCCTGACAAAAGCAGTCTTCGCCTGCAAAAGGCTTTGGTGGTGACGCCGTCTTGGGGTCCATGGTGACCTCAGTCCTGCCTTCCGTCCGGTACTGGCCTTGTTGCACCAATATGGCAACCTTTGCCTGATGCCTCGGTACTCCGTGCATGTGCTTGCTGCCTTAGCACCAAAGAGGAAACAAGTGCTCTGCACGCAGGCGCCCTCCTGGCGCCCACTTGATCCTGATCGTCACAGCTCACGTCATGAGAGCCTCCTGAGGTTTGCCCCGCCTTGATATCTCCGCTCCTCATGAGCCTGCCTGGCGAGGCGGCTCCTGAGGAGGTCTTGTGTCGTCCGCCTCGCGAGGCTTGGCCCCTCGCGAGGGTCTTGAGTGCCTTGTTGATGAAGATGGGCCGTACAGGCCTGCCAGCGCAGCCACGCCATGGGCCGCAGGAAGGCAAGTCTGGGGACCCCCGTTCCCAGAACACCGAGAATGTGTGTGTGCGAGTGGGTGGGGGAGGGGTAGTCAGAGGCCTAACTATAGAGGTAGGATGTCTCGTATATGTGTTGAGAAGGAGAGACCCAGCTATGTCTTGAGGGAGATCGGTCGACATCCATACATAACTGAAGGACGGGAAATAGGATGGGACAGAGAGAGAGAGAGAGGGAGGGAGAGGGGTAGAGTGCTGGATGGGTGATGGAGTTGCTTCTCGAAGATGGTAGTTGCTTCTCGAAGATGGTGGGAGAGGCCTACTAGACAAACTGAGGGTGGAACTGCAATATTAACAATAAGAGTGGGGATGTGTTTCTGTGTGTGCCTGTGCGTGATAGATCTGTCGGGACACATCCATGGATGATGAAGGGGAACCATGTGTTTTGTAAGAAAACCTAACTAGAGCGGTAGATCAATTGTTGTTTGTCGAAGGAAGGGGGAGACATAACTAATCAGGTAGATCGATCGACGCGTGGGAAAAACGAGTTATAAGGACCTAGCTAGCTATATGTATAGCGGGAGATCGGTCGGTGTACGTCCATTTGTTAGAGGCAAATAAGGCCCGGTGAGACGGAGAGAATGGAGCTAGGAGGTGGTGCGAGAGGCCTAGTTACTAGCTAGATAGGGGGAGGAGTGTGCGGTTGTGAGATCGATGAAAAGAGGGGCGAGAGTTTACACGTGCGTGAGACCGTATGAGAGACACGAGGCAAGGACACATAAAGGAGGAGATTGAAGGTGCATGTGTATGTTGTAGACAGACATCGCTGGAGAGGTTTATTGATCGGTGTGTGTCGAAAAGGAGTTGTGGAGACTGTGGGAGAACGACCTAAAGAAAAATAAATGAATGTGTGTGATGGATAGAATGCTGAGGGAGGGGGAGGGCGAGGAGGGCGTGTGCATGCATGAGAGAAAGTTAGTGGTAGCTACAAAGGTTAGAGGATTGTGTGGGTGTAAGAGACTAACAAAGATCATAATTTGATATGAAAGTGGATTCATATATTTGAATAGGAGATCGTAGTGTTTTAAACATATGCATGCATGAATGTAGCGGTGATACGCGTGTTGTGGTTTTGCACATGTTATACCATAATGTGATAATGCATGGCGTTTGCAACTCACAGCTAAATGCCGAACAATCTAAACCATACTATACATCAAACAATCTCACATTTTATTTGAATTTGTGATAATGTGTGGCGTTTGCAGCTTACAACTAAATATCGAACAATATAAACAATACTATATATCGAACATTCTCACATTTTATTTGAATTTGTGGTAATGTGTGGTGTTTGCAACTCACATCTAAATACTTGTAGGCGTAGGGGACGGGGCACCATACATAATGTGATAAACACATTATACGTATGAAACATGGTTTAGTTTGTGAAGATCTAGCTAGAGCTTGAAATGTACTATGATTTGAAATCAACATAAAGTGGATTCAAAAAATCGAGTTTGAGTTCTATAGTACACATCGTTCAGATGTAACTCTAGACTAATCATGCGGTGTGCTGTGAAGATAATACACAAACGATGGTTTAACTTGACAATAATGACGATTGTAGATCTTATTAAAACAGAGAAACGAATTCAAATGCTTTGACTTCACAACAATCATTATTGTATATGTTATTCAAATACAGAAACGAATTAAAATTTAGTTCATATTCAAGCGGTAGTATATACGTTTGGAATGCACTAAAATGTTCATTTGTGTACTAGGTTACATGCATTATACACGTAGAAAAATATTTTAATTGAACATAACATGAATTCAAAGTTTTGAATGACATTTGTAGTGCGAATTGATTTGGTACAGTACATGTTAGGCTTGTCCGGAAATTTCAACCCGCGCCTTGTTAGCCCGAAATATTTAAGATATATCTTTGTCTCGTTGTGCTCTCACAACTCCCTCCATCTCAACCCGTGCCTTGCTATTCCAAAATTACAACGCGCGCGAAAACTCCCACCTCCTGTGAAATCCCTACACGCGAAACGCCCGTGATACCCCTGAACTGAAAGAACTGCCTCAAATCGGTGTGGGTACTTTCGTAACTTACCCCACATTTCGGATAAGCATGTCCCTAGGCCATGGTTCCCCACTCCCATCCCATCCGCCCACCCATTCGTACACCGAGGCCGACAAAACCCGCAAAGCCCCACACCCTCCTCCGCCCGCCACCCAGCCGGAGCCTCTTCCCCGACGACATCGTCCACAACAACACCTTGACGTCCCTCATCCATCGTACCGGATGAGGATCCATCGTCGATCTGGTCGTCCTGCCGGTTTAGCCACCCCATCCTCCACCTCCAAGGAGCCGCCCCGGCATTCCCCTCGTCTTTCGCGCCACCTCCATTCCCACACCGCCATCTTCACCTGCACCACCCGAAGAGCATCATCATCACCGTTTCCTCGGATGAAGCTGCGGCCTAATTGGCGCCACCAAAGAGGTTGTACACTAATTGCCGCATTTTCCTCTTGATTCGATCTCACAATGCTGCCGGCGCTCGGTCCCGAGCTGACACTGCGCGACTCCATCCACGGCGGCGTCGCCGGCCACTTCCTCCACGGCTTTGCTCCCTCGACAGTGACGTCCACATTAGTAGGAGCTGCTGCTGCTTTAGCTCTCGTTCGCGCTACTGCTCTGCTCTTGCTCTTGGTCCCCTGCCTGGTCTACTCTTGCTCTTGCTATTTCTCGCGCTGCTGCTCTCGTTCTTGCTCTTGCTTGTGATGCTGCTCCGATTTAGCTACAATTCAGTCGACTGAATCGACTTTTGGGTTAGTCGATTTTTAGGGGGGGGCTCGCCGGAGTTAAGGAAGAACCAGCCGCAGCGGGAAGGGGGGCTCGCCTGAGAGGTACCCCACTATCTATCTTAGGGTTCAGGGTAGGGGCGGTAGTCACCGGAGAGGTACCCCACTATCTATCTTAGGGTTCAGGGTGGGGGCGGTAGTCGCCGGTGGTGGTGGGGCGGTGGCGTGGGGATCATCAGAGAAAAAGCTCGGCACGGGGGGGGGGGGGGGCTACAGGGATGGCCGGGGCGGCGGCGGACCAGCGGTGGGGAGTGTTTTCGGGGCGGGCGGGGCGCCGCACCGCCAGCCGCGGGCGGCGGGGGGCGGCTATTTAGCCGGTGGTGGCTGGCGGCTCAGGGGGGTGGAGGTTCAAGATGAACTGCAGGCCCTTAATTTCGTATCCAACGACTACAAAATTGACTGACCAGAGATGAAAAAGTTAGTCAACTGACGTGTAGCCTCACCTTTAGTGCGTTCAGTTTCGACAGTAAAATTCAGTTTCGATAGCAAAGTTTTGTTTCGACAGTTAAGTTCAGTTCCGGCAGTTAAATTTAGTTTCGACAGTTAAGTTCAGAGATGACCGACTGATGTATACATCTAGCACTTTGTGGTTATGTATTTTACGTCATCTATTGGAGATGCTATTAGAATTCCATTCGGGTTAACATTGTCTGTCTTGTCCTGCTTCAGCCTCGGCGTCGTACAACTCACCGGAGCTGCTCCAACGACGAAACCCTTCATCACAGCGGAGCAGTACCTCGGGCTCCATCTCCAGACGCCTAAGATCTTCTTCCCCTCCTCCGACAGCCAAGTCAGCCAGAGCATCCTCACCGGCCAACCTAATCACGCTCAGATCAACATGGCTTCGCCAAAGAGGTTGTACACTTCTTGTGGTTTGACTTAATCTCACCATGCTTCTTTGCATCCTGTGATCTTCCAATTCTTGTGAACCAAACACCCAGATTGGCAGAAATCCTGTGTTTTTAAATTCTCTATTTTGCACGTGCATTACTATCCTATTCCTGTCTATTTCCTATCTCTGCATTGTTAGAATCCTCAAATTCAAACAAGCCCTTACACAATTACTTGTGTTACAGATATGTGTCAAAGAAAACCTTGTGTGGTTTGTCCTTCTCCTGCGGTGTTGTGTTCCACCCCAGATCAAATGCTCCAACGACGGAAGGGTTCACCACAATA
This sequence comes from Triticum aestivum, assembly GCF_018294505.1. Lineage (NCBI taxonomy): Eukaryota > Viridiplantae > Streptophyta > Magnoliopsida > Poales > Poaceae > Triticum > Triticum aestivum. Next base: position 131,896,684 of record NC_057798.1, read on the forward strand.
GGGATTCACTTTCCAGACTATCTTTCCACTACTAGGGAAAAGCCTAGCAGCAGCGCGGGTTTTGGGCCTCTCAGTAGTGCGGGTGCCGGTGCTACTAATAAGGCGTTACAGCTAACGTATAGCAGTAGCGCCTGTGGTCCCACGCTACTGCTATACATGAATAGCTGTAGTGCGCTTTAGGAAAGGGCGCTACTGATATTATCTGCAGCACTATTTACAGGAAAGCGCTACTCGTAAGGCGGCGCTACTGCTAAATTCCCCCCCCCCCTTGCTACTACTAGTTTTATTAGTTTTTTTTCCTGCATATTTGTTTTGTATTTGAATAGGCTTTATACAATAATATTTAGCATATCATACACATACAAATGTAATCATAGCATATACATACAATTAGTCTCATCAAATCATGTCATCATCATAATCATCATCCAACACAAAGTGGTCTCTCGTCATCAATCTCAAAAATAGCGATACAAGTCTCGATTACTTGCAAATACATCGTCATCCATCTAAACAATGATATACGCGAGAAGAGCTATCACTTTGAGTACATCAGTTTGTATCCCTCTATCGCATTAGCGTGAACCTAAACTAACTACTGCCTGTCGCTCGGAAACCGGAAACCGGTACACTTGGGCCTGACACTCCGGCCACTTGTCGTATATATACTCCTGGCGTAGCACTTCTTCGCCATCTATGATCTATGCACCTGCATCGTCACATGAGTCGATGATATGCAACATATATAGTTGAGCAACAGAAAGAGACAGACTTGGCAAAAATAGAAACAACATATCGTAAGCATAAATAACAAAGTTCATAGTACCCAAAATATCTGGTGAAACTTCTTTAGGAGGGAGCTCCTCATATTTTCTATCTTCTGTAGTTTCTCATCGTTGATGGTGGCGGTTGTCCGTACGATGCAGCCTATTTGATTGCCGTAGCACGCGCGCGCTTCCTCGGGCGCCTTTGGCTCAAAATTACCGTCGTCCACCTCCGTGACCACCAGTCTAGTAGTCCTGAGTTTGTTAGGAACCCGTTGCCTCTTTGCTTTCGGTTCTACACCGGCACCGCTCCCCGAGGCAGCACCGGTCTCAGCGCCGGTCTCGATGCCGGTCTGAATCTCAGCGCCGGTCTCAGTCTCAGCACCGGTCTGCGTGTCGGTCTAAGTCCCCGATGCCACCGGTGGGCCCAACAATAACATCTATTGATCGTTGGTAAGGCTAAAAAATTCGCCTACTGCCCTGTAGACGTCGTCGCAATCACCACAACCCTGTCATTCATCGTTGCTAGCCATGTTTCCTATGATTAAATCTAGTAAATTAATTCTAGACCTAATAAAATGAATAATGACATAAAAAAGGACTATTGTTTTGCAGGAATGTTGACTCCTTCCTGATGCGGCAAATCCCGGGCACTCGATATGTCATAGTTTGTAGCACAAGTCATGCCGAAATTCACGGAAAATTTCGGCATGACCTTTGATAAAAAGTGGACAAATCGAGAACCTGAAATTTGCCGGAACAGAAATGAATCAACATTCGGGCAAAACATAGGCCACTCATCATCATTCCCTGGAAACAACAAATCCACTTAGGCACAATCAAACAACTTCAATGAAAAGATATAACATGACCACTTCAATGGAAAATAAAATTTGCCTAATTCTTTTCCTTGAAAAATAGTGGTCTTTTCAAAAATCAAAAACCTTTCAAAATGACCTCACTAAACACTTCTCTGCCTAGCACAGAACCCAAATTATGTTGATCTAGCTATTCCTCTCTCTCACACAAACACACATTATTATCTCTAACCCTTCTCTGCCTAGGACAGAACCCAATTAAATTGCAAAGGAACTCCATTTCTCTAACCCTTCTGACCTAATGCTCTAAAATAAAATTTTCCTCTAACCTAGCCAACCTACTTAACCTAGCTTGTTAATCCAACGAACCTAATTAACCTACCTATTTAACCTAGTTAGTTAATCTAGTTTACCTAGATAAGTAACCCTAATTAAACTAGTTAACGCAGCTAGTTCTCTGTCAAAGCCCAAAATAAATTTTTGCACTAATTAACCTAGATAATTAACCTAATTAAACTAGTTAACCTGACTAGTTCTCTGTCAAAGCCCTAACTAAATTTTTGCACTAACCTAGATAATTAACCTAATTAAACTAGTTAACCTAACTACTTCTCTGGCAAAGCCCTAACTAAATTTTTGACCTAACCTAGATAATTAACCTAATTAAACTAGCTAACCTATGCATGAGAGAGAGGAGGGGTGGGGGCTTACAGAGGATGGCTCCGGTGGTGGCGACGGAGGTAGTGGTGGCGAGGGAGGCAGGGGCGTCTCTGGTGACGGCGAGGGAGGCAAGGGCGTCTCCGGTGACGGCAAGGGAGGCAGGGGCGTCTTTCGGTGACGGCAAGGGAGGCAGTTGTGGCGAGGAAGGATCCGGTGGCGTCGACGGCGGCTCCGGTGGCGTTGACGAGAGCGCGCGGCTCTGTGGCGTTGAGGGCGGCTCCGGTGGCGTCGACGGCGCACGGCTCTGGTGGCGTCGACGTCGGCATGAGACGGCGGTGAAGTGGGGCGAAGGCAAATCAGGGAGACGGCGGCGTGCGGGGTGGGTTTAGGGATTTGTGGGAGAAGTGGTGGCCGGGGGGGAACGGTTTTTTGATTAAGTCAAACTTAGCGGGGTTTCTACAAAACACGCTGCTGCTATAGCTATGTAATTTTCTTCCATTTTTAAATCCTTTTCTGTTTCTATAGCGGGGGTCTAGGACACGCGCTGCAGCTACCTTAGCTATAGCGCCTCTTACAAACACACGCTGCTGCTATGCCTTCCTCCGTTTTTTCGCTTTTTCATTTATTTTGCTTTACATTTTATTTTTTTCCTTTCTTCTTTTTCTATTTCTTTCATTTTCATTTACTTTTCTATTTGTTTTTCATCTTATTTTATTTCCGTTAGTAGTAGCGCTCTTCCTTGGAAACGCGCTGCTACTTATTCCCTAGCGGTAGCGCGTTTCCTCTAAGCCCGCTACTGCTATGCGTAGCCTATCATTTTTGCAATGGGAATATTAGTAGTAGCGCTTTTGCCACTACACGCGCTACTGCTATGCGTAGCCTATCATTTTTGCAATGGGAATATTAGTAGTAGCGCTTTTGCCACTACACGCGCTACTGCTAAGGTTGTATCTGTAGCGCGGTTTTTCTTCAATCGCTACTGCTATCTAGCACTAGCGCCCTTCTTTGACCCGCGTTGTTGCTAAATTTCTGTGTATAAGGTTTTCCCTAGTAGTTCTCGCCGCCTCAGATCTTCTTCCCCGCCGCCGGCAGCCACGACAACTGCATTACCATCATCAACTGAGCAGATGACCTTGAGGACTGCACGAGTCCGCAAGAGAGGTTGCACTCTTCCGTGTCTGCTCATGTTATGCATCGCTTAATATGATGACATGGTACTTTATCGTCGTGTTCACCTATTAGACTCCGACTCAGGTCCAAACTTACGCTGAAACTTGAGTTTTTAAATGGTTGTGGGGTACATATTGGGGCAGCAATCAGTACTATCTGTCTATTATCTGGTTAATCTCGGGTGTGTACTATGAGTTTCATGTTGGGTGCAAACAAACATTAAAGGAGCCATTATCTGTATTTTTCAACTAAAGCTATTATCTGTCTGCTATCATTGGTTTTGGGTCTATCCACAGTTTGCTACCTGAACTCTAGATTTGTGCATGCACTCCTTACATAATCTCACTATGTTTTATTCCTATGCATGTCGGTTATTGTACACAATGGAACTGAACATGTAGAGCAAAAGAGACGAGCCTTGTGTGGTAATAAAATTTCATGCAGACGTCGCTCCATGGTGCGCGCAAAGGCAGCCCCCCTCCACCCATTTCGGATCGTAATCAAGAGGAAGATAACTGTTCTGAGGGGGATTCAGAAGCATAAGACCACTCCTATTTACCCCATGAGGTCTCTGATCTAACTTGCCATGCTGATGTTGGTAATATCATGCATATGGTGCCTTGCATTGCTTACTGTATGTATCAAAGATGTCATCTTCTTAGTTTAGACATGCTTTGTGTAAATGCCATCTATTTAGTTTCTTTATCGTAAGAGTGATTCATGCAATGCCATCTTGTTTAGCCAGGCATCATATATGTGAATTTTGCAATGCCACCCTAGTTAGCCAGTCATCTTATATGTGAATTATATCATGACATCATTTTTTATTACGTGTTAAATTTGTCAACAATTTTAGTACATTCAATTACCCTTCTTGTGCATCAGCCATTCGGCACGGTCATGGGAAAATCTGGAGTGGAAACAACGTCTTCAGAGCAGACAATGCTATCTGACGAAGCGCATGTCTTGCTGGTTATAGATAGCTCCTCAGAGGAGTATTCAGAGACAGATGACCAGTCCTATCCCCCCCACGAGGTGCATACTCTAACTTGGCAGGGTTATGTTGCTCATATCATGTGTATGGTATCTTGCATTGCTATGTCATTTTCTTAGTTTAGACATGATCTATGTGCATGCCACCTGTTTAGTGTCTAATTACCATATATGTGAATTATGCAATTCCATCTTTTTGCAAGACATTAAATATGTGAATTATGCAATGCTATCTTGTTGCAAGGCATTATATATGTGAATTATGCAATGCCATGCTGTTTAGCCAAGCGTCATATATGTGAATTATATCATGCCGTCCTTTTTTTGTATTTCTCATTGCTTTTGTTGACAATGTTTGTATATTCAACTACTCTTCCTGTGCATGAGCCATTTGAATTGGTGATGGAGAAATCTCGAGTGAAAACAAGGTCTTCAGAGCAGACAATGCTACCTGGTGAAGCAGATATGTTGTTGGTTACAGATAGATCTTCAGAGAAGGATTCAGAGGTAGATGACCTGTCCTATTATCCCCTGAGGTGTATGCTCAAACTTGGCAGGGTTATATTACTCATATCATGCATATGTTCTATTGCAATGCTTAGTTTTTACATCATATACACGATATTGAATGCCATCTCCTTAGTTGACACATCATATACGCGATTGCCCTCTGCTCACTTCCTTAGTATATAAATCATGTATTTGAATTATATCATGCCATGATGTTCACATAGACAGCATGTATCTGAATTATGGCATGCCAACCCATTTTCTAAAGACATAATATAGTTATATCATCTCATCCTGTTCACATAGTAATCATATTTTGAATTATGTCATTCTATCCATGAATTATATCATGCCATCATGTTTCCATCGACGGCATGTTTGTGATTTATGGCATGCCAACCACTTTAATAGACACATTGTATAGTTATATCATGTCATCCTGTTTACATAGTCATCATATTTTGAAGTATGTCATTCTATCATGATTAGTTAGCCATCATACATGTGAAATTGTGTCATGTTATCCTGTTTAATTAGCCATCATATATTTGAAATTATGTGCTGCTATTATGTTTGGTTAGACAACATAAATGTGAATTATTTCATGCCATGTTTTCTTCCCTACTATCCATTGGACCTGTCTATCTTACAATGTCTGTACATTCAATTAATTTTCTTGTTTATCAGCCATTTGATTTGGAGGGGGTGATGGCAGTATATGCGGGAGTAAAAACATGGTCTTCAGAAAAGATCGTGCTACCTGTCGATGGAGATAGAACCACGGTTGTACTTGCCCAAGAACCAGCCCCACCACACATAACCCAGACTCACGCAGATTGTACCCCTACCTAGTTGGACAGAGAACCAGCTACACCCCTTCTAACCCCAACCCCAGCAGATAGTTACCCAGTTCCCGTTCACATAACACCATCTCCACCACGGAGCACCCAAACACGAGCAGTTAGTAAGGCAACTGCAGTGCCCAAAGCACGAGGACCACCACTCTGAACCCCAAGTCAATGCTTAAAGCAGAAGAACAATTGTTCTTAGGTCAGGTTCCGTAGCTATGGTTCATACTACTTTGCTCTTGCATCATTGTATTTACTCATACGAACTAATTTCAAATTTGAAGGATGCAATTGAAACTCCAATGGCGCAACAGGTATGTTTTAAACCTGCTTCTTTAACGTGTTAGCTGTTGTAACTTGCTCTATGTTGATTTCTATTTCAATTGATTAAACAGTTATGTTCTCATGCCATGCACATTACAAGTGTTGTTATTGCTGTGTAGTTTCCCACACTTATATTCTGTCTATGTTGCTTTGTCTTAAATAGATATGATTCGAACTGTATCTATCTTGATTTGGCAACATAAACTAGCATGATATAGACCATACAGTGACCATACTACATAGATATATCTTTGTTTCATGCTGTTATCCTACCCACCTTACTACTGAACTGGTTCACCAAAATGAGTTTCATATACTACATTGTAAACCTGTGATGTGTTTGTTTGTTTCTCATTTAGAACACAGATAAAATATTGGAGAAGAGTACCCCGTTATGCAATGGTAAAGGAAGTAATGAAGATCAGGTTCAAGATAGAGAGACATCCATGTTGTTCTCCAAGAAAGCTGATAAAAACTATATTGAAGACACTGAGACAACCCCAAAGTCGTGTCTTGATGTAGTGTTCGACTTACTGGCTACTACTGGTGGCACTAGCTCTTCGTACTCGCTGCCTGAATTATTTCGCCTTCTTGAGTCTCAACTTCAAGTTGAAAGACATCGATCAGATGTTATGTGACAGGAAGCTGAAGGACTGAGGAAGTCCCTGCAGAACTCAGATGCATACTTTATGGTGCAACAGCAAGTGCTGGAGGATTTAAGCGCCAAACAAGAGAAAGTTAATAAGCTTGCTAAGCATCTTGCCAGCATTATGGGTACCCAGGATATTGTTTCTTGAGCTCTTCTGAAGTGGTTTCAGTTCTGGACTTATTTTGCTGCGGCGTTTATATGCTGCTTTGTTCCATATATTTGCACTTGTGGCGAACTTTGATGCCCAGTGGATGTAATATGTGTAATAGCCGTGATAGCCTAGCGTAAGTTGCTTGCTTATTTATTTTTGTTGTCTTGTTTATTTGTTTTCTTGTAGTTAGTGCAGTTCTTTTTCCGCAGTTTGCTAGTGACCGAAATAACCTATTTTTGAAAAATAGGCCACATTAACAATGGGCTACATATTTACTATAGTTAACATGGGCCTCCTACGGGCCATAGAAACAGTGGGCCTTCTAAGGTCCATAGAAACAATGGGCCTTCTACGGGGCGTAGACACAATGGGCCTTCTACGGGCTGTATCATCAATGGGCCTTCTATGGGCCGTATGATTGGTTGGCCAAACATGGGCCAATAATAGACCACATTATGGCCGTAAATGGGCTAGAGTTTAAATCATCCGTTCAGGGGCCGACTATAGCGGGCCGTCGTTAATAGGCCGTATTTGAGGATGCTATATATGAAAATGGCCCAACGTATTAACGGGCCACAAATGGGCCGACTGTAACCACGGGATGTATTTGGCCCACAAGCAGAAAATGACAGTAAAGGGCCGAAAGTAAACGAATGTTGAAATGAGCCCAAGAATAAATGGGCCCTGAGAAGGCCGAAAGATAACATGGGATGGAAACGGCCCAACGGAATAATGGGCCGTTAATGGGTATAAAGTGATACACTATTCATTACAGGACAGTTTTACCACAGACCGTTAATGGGCTGAGGGTTACTAAGGGCCTCATATGGGCCAAAAGACATCATGGGCCATACATGGGCCGGAAGGTAAAACGAGCTGGAATTATATTGGACGGCCCATATGATGCTACTGGGCCTAATTCGGATAGGCCGTAAACGGGCTATATGTGAACAGGCCGTTAATAGGCTTGCCGTGGGCCGGCCCGCCACCTTTTGACCAAGTCAAATGGGTCGGCCTTTTCACAGGAATGGGCCTCTGTTGGGCCGTGCCACGTGTCGATGTACCATAGGCGCTTTGGGTCCAATGAGTGCATGACATCTGTCCGAACGGTGAGCCGACACGTGTTTCCTCCAGCCAATGATGATTTTACACGTGGAAAATCCCTATTGGTCGGGGCTGTTAATGGGTTATCGGATCCAAAACCGGAACCGATAGCTTAACCGCATTCCGTTATGGTGGATGCCACATGTCGGTCACCCTTGACGAAAGCACTTCTGTGACGCGCGATTTATCGTCATGGAAGTGGACACTTCCGTGATGATAATTTTGGTAATGTCATGGAACACTTCTACGACAGCACGGTATGACTATCTTGATTCTATCATAAATTTGTCATGGATGTACATGCATGACAGAAAACATGACCTACTGCGACAAACACGTATCATCACGGAAGTGTATTTTTTTGTAGTGTGTGGTGTTTAGTTAACTGCTTGGTTCAATTCTGCAATGCGATGTCCAATTCCCGTGGCTGCATTTTGTTATTGTATACCATGTGAGGAATAAATCGAATTTGGATGCACTTAATACATGAGAAACATATACAGGTGTTATATTTCCTAGTTCCTAATCATGCTTTGTTTGGATAAATGGGTTTTCCATGTGGCTTGAATTAATGTGATGAATCTGCAATGTGCTTATTTAGCATCTCATATTTTACTTATAGCATGCGAACCCTTACTTAACCTGATGACTAACTACCTTATATGTTTTGCAGGGGAAACAATGGGGAGCACTGAGGTTTAGAATATGGTACTAACTATTATACCTTGCCTTTTTGTATTCATTTGCCCCATTTCCAATATAGAGAAGATATTTATGCACATCCTTGTTTTCAGGATTCACTGATGATTACCTCTGAAACCACCTCTGTGTTCAGGAGGCGAGGAAAGTTTTCATACAACACCCACGGTTCAATATTGAAGTGTTCTTGAAGAGGTCGAAGGATGGACGGTCAATCATCCACAGGAACTGGCATAAAGTTGCAAAGACCTTCAACATGAATGAAGGCTCAATATCCGCCTTCTGCTTCAGCAGTTTTCCAGATGAGATGCATCTCTCTATGTACCGTCTATGATGCTAATTTTGAAAGGTTAGATGTTGCATGTGAAACTTGCTGCTGGTGCAGTTCTGTAATGGGGTAGCTGAGTGCTGAAGCTATATCATGTTGTACTCTGATGTATTTCAATTATGAAATACTGCGTCCTTAATATGGAAATGGAATATATTATGTGCTTAATATGAATGTCAATTAGATTAGTAAATGGATTATTAATAATAGGGCAATTAGCCCGCTAATCGGCCAATTAGCATGCTAATTGGCTTTTCCTATTGTAAACGGTTAATGAGAAACCACCATGGGCGATGATCTCGGGCAACGCAAACAGTTTCTACGAAAAAACCGTGTTGGGTCAATGAACAATCACACATGACATTCTCTTCAAAACTGTTTGCATTACGCCACCTTGCGCAAATGTTTTCCTTGTAGTGACTGTGTGGGATGTCTACACGAATGGAAACGTTTAGTGGTGACTGACTATGTTGGATGTACTTACGACCGGAAATGATTTCGCCTGTATAATTGTATATTTTTAGCACTACTGTATGTATGTGCTACTAATACAAGCAAGCAAAGTGCATAAGTGCTACTAATACAAGCAAGAAAGCATGGAAAGTGCTACTGATAGAAACAAGCATAGTGCTACTTACAGTATAAAGCAAGCAAGGAAGGAAATTGAAGGGCAACAAGCTAGCAAGTACTGTTGATACAAACAAGCAAGCAAGTAGCTTCTTTTCCAAGTGCTACTGATATAAGGAAGTAGTGATGTTGGAAACCCTAATTCACCATCTATGCTAGTTGAGTAATTGAACCATACACAAGCAAGTACTGATACAAGCACCATGTACCAGACATCATCCACTTCCTCTTCCCCTAAAATCATCCACTTGCTCATCCATCCCCATCCCCTAAAATCATGCACTTCCTCTCCATCATGAACCCTAAACCATGAAGCGAATTGAACGAACCACGAGGAGGTCCTAACCCTAACCCCATGAACCCCATGAACCCTAACCCTGACCCCATGAACCCTAACCCCATGAACTAGAGGAGATCATCCCAACGCAACAATAAACATGAACCCTAACCCTAAGAACGAGGACATACAAAACCACCAGGAGATCCTAACCCTAGAATATCCTAACCCATGAGGGGGATCAACCGAGCCACCAGATGGGAGAAGGATCCACCATGATGTTGATGATGCGGCGGTTGTCATCGTTGATGTAGTCGATGTAGCCGTCGTCGTCGTCGATGTAGTCGATGCGGGGGATGTAGGGTAGAGCGATGCGGTGGGGCGGTGCGACGGGGCGGCATGGAGCAGGGTACGGAGTGGGACGGCACAAAGCAGGGGAGGGAGTGGGGCGGCGTGGAACAGGGGAGGGAGATAGGGTTCATCGGGAAGAGGGGAGGGGAATGGGGAAATTTTGGGGAGAGGGGAATGGATCCCGCGTGTTTAGAGGGAGAGGGGTGGTGGGTCCCACATGGTAGTGGGAGAGAAGTGGTGGGAAATTTTTGTGGGGTGGGAGGGAAAATTGGTGCTAGGAGGGACATTTTGGTGTGGTGGGAGGGAAATTTTCACCAGTTTTTAGAGGTTTGGAAGCAGAAAAATTAAGGTTTTTTTTTGTAAACTTTGTAGAAATAATGGTTAAAATCATACCGAATAGCTCAAGAAAATATCGGTACTGCAAGTTTAGTATTTTTGCTAGTTGGTAGGCCACATTTGATGATGTGACACGGAGGTCTCCCATTTTTTTGAATTTATTTTGAATTTTTTACGGTGTTTTAAACAACCGGCCGATTTCGTCGCGGTGGCCGTCCGTGGCTAGGGTTTGAGTCTTGCAAATCGGTTGTCCATTCTGTGACGAAATGCCTACCTGTGAAGCTAAAAAGGATTTTTAGCAAAAATAACAGGCAAGCTATGGAGGACCCGTAGTTCAAATTCCAACCGGTTCTAGCTGAATCAGCCGAAGGTTGTCTGAATGGCCGGGAGTAGCTACGAGGGTCAGAAATGCATGATTTTTGGCGACCGTCCATAAAATAGGGTCTACTTTGAGATAGACATGGAATGGCGCCATTTGGGGTGACCCTCCTTGTAGCCGCTTCACGAAAAAAGCATGTTTTTAGCATTCAAAAGATGAAAGACTGTTTTTTGGTGAAACAAGTTGGAACCTAGCTTTCGCAACATTGTTTGCCATCACAAGACGGAGGCGTGCGCCAAATTTGGGAATATTATCACAAACTATTCAACGAATGCGGCCATATCATTGATAGTTTGGCTTGAAAGCCATGAATCTTCGTTCATGGTAGGTCGTTTTTTAGAACACCTTTTCAAGAAAATGTCGGCATTGCAAGATTAGTATTTTTGCTAGTTGGTAGGCCACATTTGATGATGTGACACGGAGGTCTCCCATTTTTTTGAATTTGTTTTGAATTTTTTACGGTGTTTTAAACAACCGGCCGATTTCGTCGCGGTGGCCGTCCGTGGCTAGGGTTTGAGTCATGCAAATCTGTTGTCGATTCTGTGATGAAATGCGTACCTGTGAAGCTAAAAAGGATTTTTACCAAAAATAACGGGCAAGCTATGGAGGACCCGCAGTTCAAATTCCAGCCGGTTCCAGCTGAATCGGCCGAAGGTTGTCTGAATGGCCAGGAGTAGCTATGCGGGTCGGAAATGCATGATTTTTGGCGACCGTTCGTAAAATAGGGTCTAGTTTGAGATAGAAATGGAATGGCGCCATTTGGGGTGACCCTCTTTGTAGTCGCTTCATGAAAAACACATGTTTTTAGCATTCAAAAAATGAAAGACAGTTTTTTGTGAAAAAAGTTGGAACCTAGATTTGGGAACATTGTTTGCTATCACAAGACGGAGGCATGCGCCAAATTTGGGCATATTATCACAAACTATTCAACGAATGCGGCAATATCATTGATAGTTTGGCTTGAAAGCCATGAATCTTCGTTCATGGTAGGTCGCTTTTTAGAACACCTTTTCAAGAAAACGTCGGTATTGCAAGTTTAGTATTTTTGCTAGTTGGTAAGCCACATTTGATGATGTGACACGGAGGTCTCCCATTTTTTGATTTTTTTGAATTGATTACGATGATTTCAAAAACCGGCTGATTTCTTCGCGGCGGCCATCCATGGCTAGGGGTTGGGTCATGCAAATATGTTGTCGATTATGTGATGAAATGCCTACCTGTGAAGCTAAAAAGGATTTCTAGCGAAAATAACGGGCAAGCTATGGAGGACCCGCAGTTAAAATTCCAGCCCATTCCAGCTGAATCGGCCGAAGGTTGTCTGAATGGTCGGGTGTAGCTACGAGTGTCGGAAATGCATGATTTTTGGCAACCGTCCATAAAATAGGGTCTACTTTGAGATAGACATGGAATGGCACCGTTTGGGGTGACCCTCCTTGTAGGCGCTTCATGAAAAACTCATGTTTTTAGCATTCAAAAAATTGAAAACAATTTTTTTTGTGAAACAAGTTGGAACCTAGCTTTGGCAACATTGTTTTCCATCACAAGACCGAGGCATGCGCCAAATTTGGGCATATTATCTGTCGGAGTAAATGACCACGGGTAGCCCAGCTGGCTTCCCCTGGCTCTTCAAAAAATAACGGGCCGATCAAGCCATCAAGCATCCAAGACACGAGGCCGCCTTCTTCCGGCCGGCTCCAGAAAGCCGACTACCGAAAGGCGGCCCGACCCTAGAATCTTCATAAAGAAAGCTGCAGAAGGGTCGACTCCAGAAAGCCGGCCACCATGGCCAACTCCAAGAAGCCGACCACAATATGACCGACTCCAAGAAACCGGCCCCCAACAGGTGGCCCGGATCGAGCCCTCAAAGTCCGCACCAACGTAATGGCGATGGGTAGGGGCGTGGCAACAGTGAAACATGCCGCCCCTGAATCCCGGGACACGCTTGGCTACAGTACGCCATACGGGACAGGCATGACCGTCCGGCGTGGCACCGTTGCCATGCTGACCATGACATCACCCACGGCAGGCTGTTAGTACGGCCCGCTGGCGGCAGGCCCCTTCTGTCAGAGAGACACCCGAAGGCGGCCCCGTTTCCCCTAGTCGGCCAGGGACATAGCCGGCTTTCCCCAGCCGTCTCGCTTCCTCCCTCGAAGAGTGTGCACCATTAAGGGGACAAGACGAGGTAAGGCTACAGTGAGCACCCGCAAAGCGGCAGCACTGTAGCCACGCTTACCTCGACAAAGCCCTCGTCATCGAAGGTGAGGCAACAGTAACTAGTCCCCGACAAGACCCCCAAGTGGTGGGGCCTACCTGTCTACCAGGAAGCTGGCAGCCGGCGGGACCCACCAGTCGGCGGGCCCCAGCGGTCGGCGGAGAAGCCGACGAACATAGAGACTCACGGCTGGGCCTGCGCCCAGCCGGATTACCATAGTACCCCTGTGGGGTAGGCCTATATAAACCCCCAGGGCACGCATGCAAAGGGTTGGACTTTAATAGTTTTATACACAACTTTGAGAGGAGAAGAGAGCTAGCCTTGCCCCTTCTTCTTCCTCTCGCCAAACAGCTCAAGGAGCCACTTGTAGCTACTTGTTGATCTAGTAATCATGCGGAGACCCCACAGAACAGGACTAGGGGTGTTATCTCCACGGAGAGCCCCGAACCTGGGTAAGATCCGCCGGCGTGCATGTCTTCGCCTTATCCCGTTTCCAGGCACCGGCGATGTCCTATTGGCTCCCACAATGATAAGCCATCCGTTGGCATATGTCGCATCTACCACCCGACATTTGGCGCCCACCATGGGGCCAGGTGCACGGTCGTCCGGAGACCTGTTCTGGACGGGAACCCTCTTCCTCCCCCGCGAGCGTAACTAGCCCGGCACGCCCAATGGCGCTTGCCCCGACGCGCTGCAAGGCATCGACGATGCCTGCGCAGCGAGCTGCCTCGCCGATCTTCTCAGCGAGGCTCGCATTTCCAACGACCCCGCGTCCGATGCGGGCACCGGATGCCTCGAGAGCCGCCGCATCAGCCTCCTGGACCAACTCCACGTCTCCAGCGAGCCCGCTGCGGATTTGGAGTCGGTTGGCTCTACCGATCTGATGCTTGTCGACTCCGACACCACATTGCTCGACGCTTTCCCCACCAACGTGGTGGTCTATGACGATCCTCTCCCTCGAGCCGACAGTGGCGGCAGCACCGTCACTGAGGTGCTGGTCATTAGCCACGGAGTCGCCTCTGGCGAGAACACCCACAACGCCCAGCAAGCGGCGCTGCACGGTCTGTCCGCTCCCATCCTGATCGACGCCGACACCGAGGCACTGGAGGCACACCGCCATGCCCTCATTGCGGAGGGCCAGAAGCTAGCCACCATGAGACGCGTCACTGAGGATCACCAGCGCAAAGTCGACCGCGCCGCCTTTGGCACGCTGCCTCTCGATGGGCCAAGCCGAGCCGGCGTCGTCTAGAAACGCGGCGCGGCCATCGCCGACATGCTGGGAGCAGAACGCCCAGTCTACGCCACGCCTCTTGAGAACCTACGCACCGCCCAGTCGGTCATAGACGAGTTGAATGGAGTGGTGGCCGACGAGCTCCCCTACATGACCAGGCGAATCCAGCAGCTGATCGACGTGGCCGCAAAGTGGCACGAGGCCGGCGTCCGTGCTGAAATCCCTCCCCCACGCCGAGAGCATGGCGCAACGTCATGTACGCCAACTACGGGCGGAGCCCGCACAAGGCAAGAAAAGGAGCCGGCTGCTAGTCGCAGTCAGACTCGAGTTACCATGGAGCGCGACGTGGAAGGCCGCCTCGAGCTATGGAGCGACGAGGCGACTTGCCTCCTCCTCTGCCTCGTGGGGAGAGATATCCCACCCCGCCGCTTGTCACGCATCGGACTCTCAGCGGCCGACTAGGTCGCCGCAAAGGAGGGGCGAAAACGATGCCCGCCATCGGATCGACCGCCTTGCGCGATCCCTGGCGTGAGAAGAAGAAGATGATGTCGGCCCGCCTTGCTTCGGCCCCCGCATCCGCGACGAGCCCTTCCCCAAAGGTTTCTCCCTCCCAAGAGATACGCCCATGTAGAATGGCTCGGTGAAGCCGGAAGATTGGCTGATCGACTACTCGACCGCAGTCCGCATAGCCAACGGCAACAGACAAGTTGCCGTAAAATATGTTCCCCTGATGCTCCAAGGCACGGCGCGCACCTGGCTCAACAGCCTCAAGCCCTACAACATCAACAACTGTCTAGACATCACGGAAGCCTTCATCCGCAACTTCACCAGCACCTACAAACGGGCTCCCAAGCCCCGACAGCTCTCCTTGTGTGTACAAGGGCCCAACGAGTCAACCCGCGACTATCTCACGCGTTGGGCTGAGCTCCGCAACTCCTGCGAGGGGGTGCACGAGGTTCAAGCCATAGAATACTTCACCGCTGGGTGCCGAGAAGGCACCCTCCTCAAGCATCGACTCCTCTGCGATGAGCCGACTACCCTCGACGAGCTGCTTGTCATCGCGGACAAGTACGCCACGGCCGACTCCTCCATGAAGATCGAGCTCCGAGTAGACACCTCCGGGAAGGTGCTCACGCCGGCTCCCAAGACACCGGCTGGAGACTCCAACGGACGCCCATACCAAAATGACAACAAGCGCAAGGCTCCTGTGTCGACTTCTTCCAGTCGGCAAGTGGCCACGGTCGTAGACGAACAACCCGAAGGGCGGCCCGCGCCCAAGAAGCAGAAGGGCGGTAGGCCGGCTTGGCAGCCGGCTTTCTCCTACGAGCAAGCCCTTGATGCTCCTTGCAAGTTCCACAGCGGCATGAAGGCCTCCAACCACACTACTCGGAAATGCCATTGGCTCACACGAATCTCAAAGGGTGAAGGGCTGGTGCCGCCTCCGCCTGCTGGTCAGCCGCCTCTGGCTCCTCGGCAGCCGGCTGCTTGGCCAGCAGTCGGAGCTATTCAAGACGAGTTCCCTGAGGAGCATGCCGCCTACGTCGTCTTTACAAACCAGCCAGATGACCGACGAAGTCGGCGCCGACAACACCAAGAAGTCAATGCGGTCGCCTCCAACAACCCCGAGTTCATGCACTGGTCGGAGAAGCCTATCAGTTGGAGCCGGGCCTATCACCCAGAGGTGATGTCATCGCCCGGCTCTTATACATTAGTTTTGGATGCCACCCTCGCGGCAGACAAGCGAGCCGCCCGATTCTCCCGCGTGCTGATAGACGGCGGAAGTAGCATCAACATACTGTACCGTGACACCATGGAGAAGCTGAATATCAAGACAAAGCAGCTCATGCCGAGTCAGACTGTGTTCCATGGCATCGTACCCGGCCTGTCTTGTGCACCAATCGGCAAGATCAGGATAGATGTTCTCTTTGGAGACAAAGATCATTTCCGCCGAGAAGCAATATGGTTTGAGGTAGTGGATCTGGAGAGCCCTTACCACGCACTGCTTGGCCGACCTGCTTTGGCCAAGTTCATGGCTGTGCCCCACTACGCCTACCTCAAGATGAAGATGCCGAGTTCCAAGGGCGTCATCACCATATCCGGAGACTACAAGAAGTCCACTGAGTGTGCGGCTGCCAGCAGCCGGCTGGCCGAGTCCCTCGTGATTGCTGAAGAGAAGAAGATGTTGGACCGAGTTGTGGCCATGGCCGGCAAGCAGCCAGCCTTGTCTCCCGACCCCAAGGAATGTGAGGCTCAGTGTTCTTTCCAGCTGGTCAAAGAAACAAAGAAGATACCTCTGGACCCGGAGCACCCGGAGAGGTACGCTGTCATGGGAACCGGCCTTGACAGCAAATAGGAAAGTGAGCTCGTTGATTTCCTCCGTGAGAATCGGGACATCTTCGCATGGTCTCCCAAAGACATGCCAGGTGTTCCGACGGATTTCTCGAGCACAAGCTACATGTCCAATCAGATGCCAAGCCGCTCAGGCAGCCCTTGTGCCGCCTGTCCGAAGAGAAGAGAAGAGTAGTCGGAGAAGAAATAGCCCGGCTCCTGGCAGCCGGCTTCATTATGGAATTTTTCTTCCCTGAGTGGCTTGCCAACCCGGTCCTGGTGTTGAAAAAGAACAAACAGTGGCGCATGTGCATTGAGTACACCAGCCTCAACAAGGCTTGCCCCAAGGATCCTTTTGCCCTGCCAAGGATTGATCAAGTGATAGACTCCACAGCCGGATGCGAGCTGTTGAGCTTTTTGGATGCTTACTCAGGCTACCATCAGATAAAGTTGGATCTGGCTAATCGACTTAAGACCACCTTCATCACACCATTCAGAGCTTTCTGTTACCTGACTATGACATTCGACTTGAGAAATGTCGGTGCCACTTTTCAGCGTTGCTTGCAGAAATGCCTCCTCAAGCAACTCGGCAGAAATGCCCATGTCTATGTAGACGATATTGTGGTGAAGACGGAGAAGTGCGGCACCCTGCTGGAAGACCTCAAAGAGACATTTGAGAACCTGCGCCGATTTCAGATCAAGCTCATTCCAGAGAAATGTGTGTTCGGAGTGCCAGCCGGCCAGCTCCTAGCCTTCCTGGTCTCTGAACGCGGCATCGAATGCAACTCGGTGAAGATCAAGGCCATAGAGAGAATGGAGATTTCTACCAAGCTGAGTGACGTCCAGAAATTTACAGGATGCTTGGCGTCCCTCAACCACCTCATCAACCGGCTCAGAGAGAAGGCTCTCCCCCTCTACCGACTCATGAAGAAATCCACTCACTTTGAGTGGAACGACCAAGCAGACCAAGCTTTCCACGAGTTAAAGAAGATGTTGTCCACGCCGCCTGTCTTGGCGGCACTGACTGAGAAAGATCCCATGCTCCTTTACATTGCTGCCACAAGCCGGGTGGTCAGCACCGTCATCGTGGTTCAACGCCCAGAAGAAGTCCGAGTTTAGCTAGTCCAGAGGCTGGTGTATTATCTGAGTGAAGTGTTGTCCACCTCAAAGCAGAACTACCCACACTATCAGAAGATGTATTATGGCGTGTACTTCGCCGCCAAGAATCACAAGCCCTACTTTCAAGAGCACCCCATCACGGTCGTATGTAATGCCCTGCTGGCCGAGATCATAGGCAGCCGGGACGCATCCGGCCGGGTGGCGAAATGGGCCATTGCGCTGGCTCCTTACACGATCTTCTACCAACCCCGCACCACCATCAAGTCCCAGGATTTGGCCGACTTCCTCATTGACTAGGCCGAGACCAGTACCTGCCGCCTGCGCCAGACTCCACTCATTACCGGATGCACTTTGATGGATCCAAGATGCGCACCGGCTTGGGAG
Organism: Triticum aestivum; assembly: GCF_018294505.1. NCBI lineage: Eukaryota > Viridiplantae > Streptophyta > Magnoliopsida > Poales > Poaceae > Triticum > Triticum aestivum. The sequence goes on from NC_057798.1 coordinate 131,914,946, forward strand.
TCGGCATCGCCCTCACCTCTCCCAAAGGCGACAAGCTCAGATACACATTGCAAATTCATTTTGCCGCCTCCAACAATGTGGCCAAGTACGAGGCGCTCATACACGGGCTCCGACTAGCCAAAGAACTCGGCATCCGCCGGATCCTGTGTTATGGTGACTCAGACTTGGTAGTCCAGCAATCATCCGGCGACTGGGACGCCCAGGACGCAAACATGGCGAGCTAACGCTTCGTTGTTCAGCAACTCAGCGGATATTTTGAAGGATGCGAGTTCCTCCACGTGCCACGGGCCGACAACGAGCAAGCAGATGCCCTGGCACGAATAGGCTCCACCCGACAAGCTATACCAACCGGCGTCTCTCTCCAACGCCTCCTCAAGCTGTCTGTGAAGCCGTCTCCAGAGTCTGATTCCATCTTTGTGCCGCCTGACTCCGACGCAGTCGAAGCCTGCTTGGGAAGCCAAGCAGGCGGCTCAGGGACTTCGACAGGTGGCTCGGGGACTGCTATAGTCGTACCCGGCCCGGGGACATCAGAACCCAGCCCAGGGACTACTGCAGCCGGTCCGGGGACTACATCGACACAACAGGCGGTGGCCGACTCCGACTCTTCAACACCCAGTCCACCCGCCCTGGTCGTTGTAGCCGTTTTGACAACAGAAGAAGTCACAACTCCATCATGGGCCCAGCCCATCCTCAATTTCCTAGTTAACAGAGAGCTACCGACTGACGAGATCTCGGCAAGACAAGTCCAACGCCGAGCCAGAGCATACACGATAGTGAACCGAGAGCTTGTTAGGCGCAGCGTCACTGGAGTTTTCCAGCGCTGCGTCGAGCACGAGAAAGGCATAACAATCCTCAAGGACATACACCAAGGCGAATGCGGCCACCATGCAGCCTCAAGATCACTCATCGCCAAAGCTTTCCCCATGGATTCTTCTCACCGACTGCTTTGGATGATGCCAAGGAATTAGTCAAACGCTGCAAAGGGTGCCACGTCTTCAGCTCCAAGCAACACATGCCGGCTTCTGCACTCAAAACCATTCCCCTCACTTGGCCCTTTGCCATATGGGGATTGGACATGGTAGGCCCATTCAAGACGGCGGGCAGCGGCATGACTCATCTGCTTGTTGCCGTGGACAAATTTACCAAGTGGATTGAAGCGAAGCCGATCAAGAAGCTGAATGGGCCGACTGCCGTGACATTCATTGCAGATATCACAACCCGTTATGGCATACCAGATAGCATCATCACCGACAATGGCACGAATTTTGCCAAAGGAGCACTGACACGTTTCTGTGCGACACAGGGCATCCGACTGGACTTAGCGTCCGTTGCCCACCCGTGGTCAAACGGCCAAGTTGAGCGAGCAAACAGCCTCATCCTCTCTGACATCAAGCCCAGATTGGTCGTGCCACTGGAACGTTCGGCCGGCTGTTGGCTCGACGAGCTGCCGTCTGTCCTCTGGAGCTTGCGCACTACTCCAAACAAGTCAACCGGCTTCACACCTTTCTTCCTGGTATATGGTGCCGAGGCTGTCATCCCAACTGACATTGAGTTCGACTCACCTTGGGTCACCATGTACACGGAGGCGGAGGCGAAGGAAGCATGAGAAGACGGTGTCGATCTGCTAGAAGAAGGCCGGCTGTTAGCCCTCAGCCGGTCCGCCATCTACCAGCAGGGTCTACGCTGTTACCACAACTGGAAGTTCAAGCCAAGATCCTTCCAAGAGGGCGACCTTGTGCTCCGACTGATCCAGCGAACAGCCGGCTAGCACAAGTTCTCGGCCCCTTGGGAAGGCCCATTCGTTATCAGCCGAGCTCTAGGCAACGACTCCTACTACCTGATCGATGCACAAAAGCCGAAGGCACGCAAGAGGGATGATTCCGGCAAGGAGTCGAAACGACCGTGGAATGCCAATCTCCTCCGAAGATTTTACAGTTAAAACGCAGTATGTATCACGCTACCTTTTGTACTAAGTATGAGACAACGGGCCCCCAGAGGAGTACACGGGGACTACCCTCTTTTATCTATGAATGATGAGTATCATCCCATGTTTATGTTATCACATTCATTTTCTCGTCCGGCACCGGGTTCGATCAGTCGGCTCGGGGACTTGCCGCCTAGGGTCATACTTAAGTTATACCTACAGTCAGACAAGTAGTGTGCTGGCACCCAAGCCCTCTCTTGTTGAAAGTCGGAGCTCGAAGAATCGACTGTCCGACTAACAAGAGTCAAAGGCAGGAAAGGATGCCCACATGAAATGGCTAAGGACTAAACAAACTTATATATGACACAAGCCGGCTCCCCCCCCCCTCCCGCCAACCGGCTGTCAGAGCAGCCGGCTGGCCGGCTTCCCTTCTTACTTTGCTATAATCCAAGAAAGCTCGACTACTTGTCCTCCCAGACGTCCAAGTCCTTACCCAGCCTCAGACTGCAGAGCAGCTGTCCGGCTGGGAAGGCGGCGACCAAGGGAGGGCGGCAAAGGAAAACAGCCAAAAGATGAAAAGCAAATAGGAATGGAAGCCAAGCACATGCATAATTATATTTACACAAAAGGCCTTCAAAAGGCCGGCATTCAACATAGTTTGAATACACCCCCAGTGGGTGGAACTGCGCAAATTTAATAAAAAGTTGTTCAAGAAGTAACGAGCAGGAAAGTAAAGGCGGCAAGTCAGGCCAAGGGAGCAACAGGCGTGCTGGGCAGGTTGGTGGAGATGGCAGTGTCGGCTAGAGGAGTGGCCGGTTGGCGAGTCTCGGCTTGATCGCCGCCTGCTGCAGGCGGCATTCTCGCACACGCCTCGTTGCTAGAGGCACGATCAGGCTGAGGCTGGCCGGTCGCTCCACCGTCCGGCACGCCGTCCTCACCATCCTCCTCCTCCTCCTCTTCGCCCTCATCGCTGGAGTCGATCTCCTCTGCCGAGTCTTCTCCTTCTGCCGGGTTCAGCCCGAACCACTCCTCCAGCTGAGCGACGCCATCTTCGTTCACCTCAGGGGCAAAGGCAGTGGTGTCTGTGAAGTCGGCGATCGCCGAGGCATGCTGGATGATAGCCGGTCACACCGCCTCCAGCTCCTCGTCAGCCTCCTGCCGCCAGGTGCGCAGCTGGTCTAAGCTCAGCCCAGGATACCAAGCCCGAACGAACTCTAGTGCTCGTCGAGCCCCGCACCGAGCCGCAGAGGCCTTCCAGGCCTCGAAGCGGCCGACTGCCACCTCCAGCCAGTCGGCAGTCCGGCTGGGAGTGCGGGGAATCACCTCGCCGGGCCAGAGGGCGGTCAGCACCTGCGCTCCAGCACGCTGAAGACGGCGGAGCATGCGGTAAGCCGACTGGAGGCGCGCTTGAATAGCCAGAAGCTGCTCTTCAAGCGTCCGGTTGGCACCCGGTGCGATCTCGGCCCTAGCCTGCCGTCAGGCCTCTCGGTGAGCTTCGATGGTTTGGTTGGCGGCAACAGAGTAGCCGAAGTATTCTACACAAAGGAGAAAGAAATAAAACAAATCAGAAGACAGATTAGATGACGGAGGCGAGCAAAGGGACGAGGAGGAAGGCCGCCTACCATCGATCAAATCCTCAACCCGGCCGTAACCCTCACTTAGCGTCTACCTCACCTTGGCCCAGCTCGCCGCCTCCATCTCATACTCGGCCTTGAGGGCGGCCTCCCTGTCCTGTGCCGTCTTCAAGGCCGCCTTGTGGCTCTCCTCCTGATCGGCCAACTTCTTGGCCAGGCGATCACGCTCCTGGGCCAATGCGCTGCACTCGGTCACCTTGGCGCGAAGGGCGGTCTAAGCTATGCCGAGCTGCTCCCTCAAGTCGGCATTGGCCCCTGCAGACATAAAGAAGAAGAAAATGAGGAAGAAGTCGTCAAGAAAGATCCGACCCGACTGCTTAGCAGTCGGCCTGAATCTCGGGGACTACACCCAGTGGGTGCGCTGACGCGCCCCCACATGAGATAAAGAATGAAACACTTACTCCGGCTCTCCGTCAGATCGGCGGCCTTCTGGCCCATCTCCCCGGCCTGGTAGTTGAAGGTAGCGGCATGGAGGTTGTGATAGTCCTATGAATAAGACAAAGGTGCAAACAAGAACAAATCATCAAAATCAAAGTCTGCTAAGAAGTTCCAAGCCGCCTGCTCAGCAGCTGACTCGGAACTCGGGGACTACACCCAGTGGGTGCGCTGACGCGCCCCCATGGAAGAAACCAAGAGCAAGAAGACTCACCCGAATGGCCGACCGCGTTGCGAGGAATTCTTGGGTATACTGCTCCAACGCGGCGGCCTGGGACTGAAGCCTGGTCGGAACGTCCTGCGCCGCCACATTCAACACCGCTGTCCCACCGCCCGGCGTCCACCCCGGCGAGCTGACGCTGGCCATCTCCAGGTCATGAGACCACGAGCTGGAGCCCGCGACCCTTTGCGGCTCTGGCTCGGAAGTCGCCTTCCCTGCACGCCGACGAGTCGGTGAGAGGACCATGAGATACGCCCCCACAGCCGGCTCGCCTCCAACCAGCTGCACGGGCGGCGCCTCAGGCTGGCCGCCTTGGCCCGTCCCGGCCGACGGTGGCGGCACCGCCTCGCCCTCTGGGACGACTATGTCGCCTGTCCCTCTCCATCGTCGGCTGGTCGCGGCCGGCTTCCTCTAGCGTGGGCACCGGGATATCCGGGGCCACGGTGCGGAGGGGGATGATTTGTTGTGGAGGCTGGTTACGCAGGGCCCCCGCCGCCCTCTCTGCGGCCGCGGCCTCCGCCTGAGCCTTGGCTGCCGCGTCGGCCTACGTCTCCGCCGACTCCGCCGCCATCTCCCGGTCCGCCCTGGCGGCAGCCGCCCTCTGCTCCTCCGCCTCCCGCTCCTCCCGCACCTCCCTCGCGTTCTGCTCCGTCGCCGCCTGGAGCTCTGTCACACCCTAGCTAGTTCATGCATTAGAGTGTTGCATCATGTTTATTCCATTCAATAGAAACTTGAAATGGGGATGACAGAACCCACAGCCCCTCTGAAACCAACTAGGGTTTACTAAAAATATTTCCAATGAACCTGAAATGCCCTTCTAAAATGTCCATCATTTTTGCCTTGGTTCAGAACCTCTGCCAAAAGTGGTGCCAAATTTTCTAGGTCATCCGAAGGTCTTTGAATTAAATCATAGATATTTGAGTTTGGGCATTTAAATTATATAAAATATTTCAAATGCTCAAATATTCCCAAACCAAAATGTTCCAAGCTGGTTATATTTCAGTTAGTGGCCATAAGCAGTTTGGTGATTTTTGGAGTTGCCTAGGTATTTTTAGAAAATCCACAAACTTACAGAAAAAAATAGAAAAGGGAAAAAAATCAAAAAGGAGCAGAGGCTTACCTGGCGCCCACCTGGCAAGCCCACCTGCCGGCCCAGCCCAGCAGCCGCTCCAGCGAGCTTCTTGCCTTTGCCAGGCAGGCAGGCAGGTGCTCGACGGCGGCACCAGCGCGCGCCACGCAGCTGCCCGTCGCCCTGCTTCCTCCTCTCGCCGCCTGCTGGCCTGGACGAGCTCCACGTCGCACCCCGAACCCCGTGGACACACCCATTCGGCCCCAGCTCCTCTCCTTCGCTCTCCCGCACCATGGCCGACGCCACCGCAGCCACACCCTCGCCGTAGACGCGCTCTCCGTCGTCCCTGCGCCGCGCCACCATGTCCAGGAGCTCCGCCGCCCTCCTCTCCTTCGAGCTAGCCGAGCCCCGAGCACTCGCGTGCCCCGAAGCTACTGCACCGACCTCGTCCGATCCGCCATCGCCGGAGATCCCCTTCGCCGTCGCCGCCGCACCAGCTCGTCCCCGACCGCGCCGTCTGCTTCTTCGAGACCTCCGTGAGCCCAGCTACCTCCTCCCCCTTTCCTCTCTCGCTCTCGTGCACCACAGCAAGCGCACGAAGCTTCACCGCATGCACCGCCACCGAGCTCGTCGCCGACGTGTCTCCGGCCAACCACCGGCCACACCACCGTGTCCATCGCACTCACCGCACTCACAGGAACCCGTAGCACCACTCCACGAGCCTCGCCGTGTCCCGTAGCCTCGGGTTCGACCTCACCCGAACTCCGGCGACCGCCAAGGTCATCGCCGGCGACGTTCCGGCCACCCCGAGCTCAACCACCACCACCAAGAGCTGCGGCTTGCTCCCAACTACACGTAGATGCCCTCCGCCGCTCATTTGGTCGCCGGAATGCACAAAACCACTCTCGCCGCCGCGTTCGGCCTCGCCGGCGGCTAAACGCCGGCGAGTTGACCCCGCTGACCCCTCGTTTGACCATGGGTGGGCCCAGTTTGACCCCCTGGGTCAATGACAGGTGGGGCCCAGCCCTGTTAACTAATTAGGATTAGTATTAACTAATAATCAGTTAAACTAATTACACTGACACACGGGACCCACGAGTCAGGTTTGACCTGGACTGTTCCGTTGACCACTGACGTCATCCTGATGCAATGCTGACGCAGTAAGTTATTTACTGGAATTATTATTACACAGGAAATTCCAGAAAATAACCCAAACTTCAAAAAATCATAGAAATTAATCTGTAGCCCCAAATGCAAAGTGTTATATATGAAAAATGAACAGAAAAATCCAATCTATCCATCTGTACTGGTTTCATGCATGTTAAATCAAGCTAACCTCCTGTTTATTGCAGAACAAGATAAAGCACTTTAAAGGGCCATTTATGAGTTTGAAATTTGAATCTTTGGTTCAAAATGATTCAAACCCATCTGGTCTTAGTTGCATTAGCCCAACACACTCATTTTTCCATGTCTTATGCATGCATTATATTGTTGCATATTGTTTGGTGATGATTGTGTATTGGTGCTCTCTACGGCAGGTCCTGCCCCTAAGGAGTATCGTGATTACCCCAACGAAGAACAATACCAGTGCACCGACCCATCAGGCAACCAACCAACCATTTGATCATATCGATACAATCCCATGTTCTCGCTCCTGCTCTCTTTTACTGCATTAAGACAACGCGTTTCAAACTGCTGTGTGCTGCGGTAGTTGAACCCATTTCCTCTGCATGACCTGTCATTGCCACAGTAACTAGATGAAACCCACTAGCATGTGTAGGAGTTGATTGAGCCATGTGTGTGTGTTGTTCCTACCTTGCTATGCCTGCTATGCTTAGAGTCGTGTCAGGTCTGGTTCATCTGGGTGATGGGCTAGAGTGAAATGATCGTGTCAGTATGAGAGTGATGTGTTGAACACGATTTGGTAAAGGTATCGATGAGAGGCCATCTAGGAGTACATGGTGGGTTGTTTCATTGAAGCCGTCCCTAAGCACTGAGATCTGTATGTGTGATTTAAGGCTCAGCTACTACCATACATTGGGCCCTGGAATATGACCCCGCTCGACTTCTTATTCACCCTAGTCCTCTGTCCAGGAGTTGCAAGTAGTTTCTGGTGTTTATAGCTTACTGGAGGCCGTGGACAGCACTGATCGTAGGGGTGGGCTGTGATACGGTAGGTACGTGGCCGGGTATACCGGGCACCCGTTAGGTGTATCGGAACCCTGTTCACATCGTTTGGGGCTGTGAGCGAAACCCCAGCCGGATCTCCTCACGGATGGAACCCGAATAGCCGATAAACCTAGACTAGAGACTGGAGTGTTTAGGTAGGTCGTGGTCTACACCCACATCGGCTTTCGCTTGAAGTCTGCAGAGCATATGTCGTGTGCAGACGCTAAGTGGTGGAAACATGTATGAAGAAGTACACCCCTGTAGGGTTAACATAATCTATTCGAATAGCCGCGTCCGCGGTAAAGGACTACTTGGTTGCCTATACAGTTCATAGACAAGTAAATGGAAACTACTAAAAGCCTCAAGATAAGCGTGGGTGCCGAGGATGGCTCTTCCGTGGGAAGACGGAGGTGGATCCTCGGTAGTGTATTGAAATGGTGAGTAGTGGACTCGTGTGTGCAAAACTATTTCAAGTTGGAGTCTCGTAGGATAGCTTAGCCAAGAGTCAAAGCTGGCTTGCTGCAATAACTCCACCAACCCTTCTTGATAATGTGCATGTATGTAGGATCTGATGTAAGTCTTGCTGAGTACCTTTGTACTCATGTTGCTTTAATTTACATTTTCAGAAGATGCTACAAACCCTTCTGACGGGTTCTTCGTAGACGTTGACATCGATGAGTAGACTGAGGCCCAGGTGGTGACCCTGAGCTTGTGAAGGACCATGTACTATAGCTAGGCTTACCCAAGCCTCTTTTATTTTACTAGTTGTCTGTACTCAGACAAGACACTTCCGCTGTTGGCTTGTATGCTTGTATGACTTGAATGTGGGTCGTGTAACCCATACTTGTGTGTATGCTATGTATGGCTCTCTGAGCCTTTAAATCAAGAACTTGTGTTGTAGAGTCATGTCGTGATGCCTTGTTGTATTTGCACATATCGAGCATATTGTGTGTATGATTGAAATGCTTGGTATGTGTGGGATCTGACTATCTAGTTGTTTATCTTTAGTAGCCTCTCTTACCCGGAAATGTCTCCTAGTGCTTCCATTGAGCCATGGTAGCTTGCTACTACTCCGGAACACTTAGGTTGGCCGGCATGTGTCCTTCTTCGTTCCTGTGTCTGTCCCTTCGAGGAAATGTCACGCAATGAATACCGGAGTCCTGTTAGCCCGCTGCAGCCCAGTTTACCGGAGTCCTGCTAGCCCAGTGCTACAGCCCGGATTCACTTGCTGATGACCGACACGTTCGATGCTGGGTCATGGATGCCTGTCCCTGTAAGTCTGTGCCACTTTGGGTTTACGACTAGCCATGTCAGCCCGGGCTCCTTATCATATGGATGCTAGCGACACTATCATATACGTGTGCCAAAAGGCGCAAACGGTCCCGGGCAAAGGTAAGGCGACACCCGTGGGAATACCGTGCGTGAGGCCGCAAAGTGATATGAGGTGTTACAGGCTAGATCGATGTGACATTGAGTCGGGGTCCTGACAAGCTCGGCGCGGGGGTCCACGTGGAGGGAGCTTGAAGATCCTCCCGCCCCTCCGACTATGGAGGCGGCTGTAGTCCGCTCGAGAGAGAGCGGAGCCCTGTTTAGTAAATTAATAAAGGCTCAGGAGGATGCCGACTGAAGATAAGAAAGAAGAGAGGCGTGCGATAATTAATACTTACGCCAAAACCGCCTGTGGCTGCTTCACCACCTTGCGGCAGCGGGCTGCCTTTGCGGCCGCCTCGTCCCACTTGGTCACCGCCGCGGAACCCATGGGCTTCTTCGGCCGACTGCCGAAGAGGCTCGGCGCTGCCTGGAGCTTCCGAGCGCCGCCCCGGGCAGCCGGCCCGGCCGATGAGCCCGTGCCCTGATGGTCGGACGCCGTCTGGCAGCGCGGAATCGGCTCGGCCTCGTCATTGTCCGGCCATTCCTCGAAGGTGGCGGAGAGCCCGGAGCCGCCTGCCTCGCCGCCTCCCCCCATGGCGTTGTCGTCCAAAGCGGCCGCCCCCAAGTCGGGGTCATCAAAATCATCTGCCGCACGGTCGGGGGCAAACTCGCGTTTCGCTCCCGCGGTACCGACCGACGGATGAAGGAGGGGGCTCTGAGTAAAAGAAAGAAAATAAGCCGACTGGTCGAAAGCCGGCCAGGGAGAACTTGGGCACAAGAGAAGAACGAAAGAAGGAAAGCTTACCAAAGGCGGGGGATCGGCGCGAGAATACGGCTCCTTGCCATACCGCCAGTCCTCGGTGAGCTTGCAGTTGGCGATGTAGTTCACCATGTAAGATACCTCGTCATGAGGCATCTCCTTGGTTCTTAGCTGGCATAGATCGAAGCGGACGCTCATCTGGCAAATCATATGAGGGCGGTCTTGGAGAGGGAGCACCCGGCGCTCCACGAAGGAGGCAATCAGATCGGGCCCGGTCAGGCCCTCTGACTGGATCAGCACCCGAAGTCGGGCTACGGCGCCTGCCCCAGCCGGCGTCAGCGACCAGGCCCGATAGGACCACGACGGCTGCCTCCCAGCCCGCGGGCCGGCTACGTAAGCCGGCAGATTGACGTAGTCACCCTGCGGGGCGATGTTCTTCACGTAGAAGTAGGATTTTTGCCAGAGCTTCACCAACTAGATCAGCGCAATGGCCGAGAACGTGTTGTTGGCTGTCGATCTCCGCATGGCGATGAAGGCACCGCACGGAGCCGGAACGCCAGTGACGACGGTGCCGAGATTGGATTAGAAAAACTCCCCCCACAGCTCGAGGGTGGTGTCGGTGTCAAAACCGGCGGATCTCGGGTAGGGGGTCCCGATCTATGCGTCAAGGCTGATGGTAACAAGAAGTAAGGGACACAGATGTTTTCCCCGGTTCGGGCCCTCTGATGGAGGTAAAACCCTACTTTCTGCTTGATTAATATTGATGATAGGGTAGTACAAGAGTAGATCTACCACGAGATCGTAGAGGCTAAACCCTAGGAGCTAGCCTATGATGGTATGAATGTAATTGTGATCGGCCTTCAAAGGACCAACCTCTCCGGTTTATATAGACACCGGAGAGGGCTAGGGTTTACATGGAGTCGGTTACAAGGAAGGAAATATAATATCCGGATCGCCAAGCTTGCCTTCCACGCCAAGGAAAGTCCCATCCGGACACGGGCCGAAGTCTTGAGTCTTGTATCTTCACGCTTCAATAGTCCGGACGTTGTACACAGTCCGGCTGGCCGGATACCCCCTAATCCAGGACTCTCTCAGGTGGGGAGGACGCCAACAGCAGCACCACCGTGTTTGGAGTGAGGTGGTGCGGCTGAAGATGGTAGAATTCAAGAAACGCGTGGAAGAAGCCGCTCGCGGGAAGGCCGACGCCGCGTAGGCAGTGCGAGCGGAAGATTATCCGCTCACCCTCTTCCGGCGTCGGCGAGATCTCCCTCTCCGGCGTGAGCCGGACCAGCACGTAGTCCTTGCCCGGCAGCCGCCGCGTCTTGCGGAGGAAGTCGATGTGATTGTCATGGATGTTGGAGCAGTCCCAGTTGCTCAACGTTGGAGCCATGAGGACGGGAAGGCGTTGGGGAACGTGTGGCAGCGAGGTGCGCTCGATTCAGCGGCGGTAGGGCTGCAGCGCGCCGAGAAGAACGGCAGAGCGGTGGCGCAACAAAGAGCCGTTGCGGTGACGGAGAGGAAGAGGAAGAAGAGAGTGGTGGAACGAGGGCGAGCGTGCGAGCACCTGCCGCTCTCCCTCCTCCCCCTACTTATAGCCTCGCGCGGCGAAGCCGAGGATGCGAGGCGTGGGGGCGTGGGATTAACTGCGCCCACTCCCCCACATCCCGCGATTATCACGCCTTAACAGCATGCGGAAACCGCCGCTGTAAGGCGAGCGGCCTGATCGGGCCACAAAGGATCTGCGCTTGGGTCGAGGTGTGGTAGTGGCGGGCCCCGGTCTGCAGCGGCATCCCGTCACGCGCATGGGCTGGCAGGCCCTTCCAGCCGAAGGGTGCCACATGGCGCGCAGGCGGCGGGCAACCAACCCGCAGCCTAGCTAGGGCGCCAGCTGGTTCCCGCCTTCGGATTTCGAAGAGACTTCGCCGAGAAGGCAAGCATAAGCGAAGCTGGCTCCTAGCTGCCGGCTCTTTGGGATAGGAAGCTGATTGAGCTTCTAGTTCCTTTCTCAGCCACGAAGCGCAACCAGCTTCGGGGACTACTGTCGGAGTAAATGACCATGGGTAGACCAGCCGGCTCCCCCTGGCTCTTCAAAAAATAACGGGCCGATCAAGCCTCCAAGCATCCAAGACACGGGGCCGCCTTCTTCCGGCCGGCTCTAGAAAGTCGACTACCGAAAGGCGGACTGACCCTAGAATCCTCATAAAGAAAGCTGTAGAAGGGCCGACTCCAGAAAGCCGTCCACCATGGCCGACTCCAAGAAGCCGGCCACAATATGACCGACTCCAAGAAACCGGCTCCCAACAGGCGGCCCGGATCGAGCCCTCAAAGCTGCACCAACGTAATGGTGATGGGGCGGGGCGTGGCAACAGTGAAACATGCCGCCCCCGAATCCCAGGACACGCATGGCTACAGTATGCCGTACGAGACAGCCATGACCCGTCCAACATGGCATTGTTGCCATGCTGACCATGACATCACCAACGGTAGGCTGTCCGTACGGCCCGCTAGCGGCGGGCCCCTTCTGTCAAAGAGACACCCGAAGGCGGCCCCGTTTCCCCTAGTCGGACAGGGACATAGCCGGCTTTCCCCAGCCGGCTCGCTTCCTCCCTCGAAGAGTGTGCACCATTAAGGGGACAAGACGAGGTAAGGCTACAGTGAGCGCCCGCAAGGCGGCGGCACTGTAGACACGCTTACCTCGACAAAGCCCCTGTCATCGAAGATGAGGCAACAGTAACCACTCCCCGACAAGACCCCCAAGTGGTGGGGCCTACCTGTCTACCAGGAAGCCGGCAGCCGGTGGGACCCACCAGTCGGTGGGCCCCAGCGGTCGGCGGAGAAGCCGGCGAACGTAGACGCTGACGGTTGGGCCCGCGCCCAGCCGTATTAGCATTGTACCCCTGGGGGGGTAGGCCTATATAAACCCCCCAGGGCACCCATGCAAAGGGTTGGACTTTGATAGTTTTAGACACAACTTTGAGAGGAGAAGAGAGCTAGCTAGCCTTGCCCCTTCTTCCTCCTCTCGCCAAACAGCTCAAGGAGCCACTTGTAGCTACTTGTTGATCTAGTGATCATGCCGAGACCCCGCAGAGCAGGACTAGGGTGTTATCTCCATGGATAGCCCCGAACCTGGGTAAGATCCGCCAGCGTGCATGTCTTCGCCTTATCCTGTTTCCAGGCACCGGCGATGTCTTATTGGCTCCCACAATGATAAGCCATCCGTTGGCATATGTCGCATCTACCACCCGAAATTATCACAAACTATTCAACGAATGCGGCCATATCATTGATAGTTTGGCTTGAAAGCCATGAATCTCCATTCATGGTAGGTCGTTTTTTAGAACACCTTTCCAAGAAAACATCGGTATTGCAAGTTTAGTATTTTTGCTAGTTGGTAGGCCACATTTGATGATGTGACGCGGAGGTCTCCCATTTTTTTTGATTTTTTGTGAATTTTTTACAGTGATTTCAAAAATCGGCCAATTTCGTCACGGCGGCCGGTCATGGCTAGGGTTTGAGTCATGCAAATCTGTTGTCGATTCTTTACGAAAAATCATGCTTAGATTGCACTGTCATACTTGAGCATGAAACTTATATTGTTTCATAATGTTTTTTATTCTTAATGAACAATCTTAACGAAAAAACATGTTTTTAACAATCACAAAATGAAACTTATATTGTTTCATACATGAGCATGCACAAAAACCCATAATTTCATCTTTCATGCATGATCATGCACAAAATATGAATTCCCATCAATTACCAAACTGAATATTCATAATTAAGAAATTGAATATTCATACTTGAGCATCCATGAGCATGGACACAATTTCAATTCTCATCAATTTCAAACTAAGCTTGGCTGACACTGTCATACTTAAGAGGTTTACACTAACAAGCTTAGACCTGACAAACTAAACATTGACATGTTCAGATTAACATGCTTAACATTGCCACTTGATTTCTTAACATCTTCACTCATTCTTCTCCTTATTCTCCTTCATCATCCTGAAGCACTCAGAGTGGCGAATGCCGACGCGGATGTACTCCTCTACAAACAATTGGCATGGTCCTGCCGCCCAGCTGTGGGATTGCCGGCGCCCCCACCATCGTGAGGTCAGCGTCAGGCACCACAATCGCGAGGTCAGTGTCAGGCACCACAATCACGAGGTCGTCGTCAGCCACCATAGCAGGGTCACTGTCAGGCACCACAATCACGAGGTCATCGTCAGCCACCACCATAGCAGGGTCATCGTGAGCCACCACCATAGCAAGGTCATCGTCAGCCAGAATAGGCTGCACCTCCCCGCTCTGCTCCTCTTCTTGCCTACTCTAATCCTCGTCATCCCCGCTACTGCTCTCATTGCCTGTCCAAATGCAACAAAGTGTGAACATTGTGTTGTCATCGTGCTGGTAGAGGAAGCCAAAAGGATAGGAAGAAGAGAGGTAGAGAGCTTACTGGCATCATCGTCGTGCTGGTAGTACATGTGGCACATGGTGTTGTCGAACATATTCACGGTAAACATGGTGTCGCCGTCGTAGCGGAAGACAAGGAAGTGCCCGAGCTGCAGCTCATGGGCGCAGGCAAAATTCTCATAGCCGGGCCCTAGGTACATGTGACCTTCGCTGTCGAACACCACCAGCACATCCCATAGCCTGTGACGCCCGCTGCCGGCCTCCCGCAGCTTCACTTTGTTGGGCTCACGACCGGCAAGCATCTTCTTAAACTTGTCAGGCAGCCTCTGCAGCAAGGGTCAAGCAGTGGTTAATTGTGCCAATCAAGCACTAGACAGCAGAGTGATGATAAAGAGGTGGGTGAAGGGGAGATATTGTCTTGAATATACCTGCCTACTGCAAGATTTCTTAATTACGATCTCAAAGAACTCAAAACCTTCCAAGCCAACCATCTCACTTCTCTGAAAAGCGGCATTGTAATTAAACAACAAGTTACCAGAAACAGGACTGGACATAAATAGGAAACAAGCACTTAAAAAAAGTGGAATATTTACTACATGTGTTTGCCAGGGCCTCAATTTGGAATAGTACTATAAATTGAAATGGTCTCAATTTGCTCCTACTATATCTTGGCAAAGGGGCAATGAGTAGAAGAAGAACATCAACATCAACATCAACAACACCCATCAACATCAACAACACCCATCAAGTAACCACAACAAGAATAACAACAGCAACAGCAACATCATCAGGTGACCACCAACATCAACAACACTAAAATCTACTATAAATGGACCAAAACATAGATAGAACCATATCTACTATAAATGGACCAAAAGCTATAAACAGGACACAGCTATAAACAGGACTGGACATTGTTCCATGTCTATGAATGAACATATCTGAACATTGGCATAAATGACAGAAAATATCCCAATCTAAACCCATCCATATCTGAACATTGGCATAAACATATCTGAACATATCTATAAATCTACTATAAATGGCAATGGCCTCAATTTGCAGAACACATAAACCCATCCATCAAAATATTGTTTCTGAACATTGGCATCAAATCAACACAAACACCAAATTAACCTGCACAAATGACAGAAAAGGTATTAAGGCACAAATATACTACAATCAATATATAACAGCCAACATTTCAATCCATGGACACCAAATGACAGAAAGTTACTGTCCAGGAGCTGACCTTCCAACGGATAATTAGGCCTGGAGCTCCTGTAAAAGAGTGAACAACTTCAATATTAGTGTACAGCAAAACAACAATTTCAATATTACAATAGAAAGAAGCATTAGTGTCAGTCTGGACAGTAGCATTATGAGTATTTAAGTGGAGATATAGCAGCAGTAAGGTGTCTAATCCTTAACTGAAAGGTAGAAAGAAAGAAACAAAATGAAGAAAGAATGAAAACACCATTCTTAGCCGCACTAAGACACGAACTTGACAGCATAATCCTTAACTGAATCAATTCCCACTAATCAAACCCTAATCTATTCTAACCCTAATCTAATCTAATGCAGTCCTAATCAAACCCTAATCTAATCCAATCCCTATCTAATATAATCCAATCTAGGCGGCGGCAAGAACCCTACTCTAACCAGTAGCAGAAAACTAAGTTAAGAGGAAGGAGAGAGAGAGGAAGGATTCATACCTCATGAGAGAGAGGAAGGAGTCGGTGGCGGTGGGAGGCTGTCGCTATCGATGGAGGATAAGGGGATGCCGACGGCGGAGAGGAAGAGTGGGTCGAGTGGATAATGGAGAGGAGGAGCGGGTCAAATGGAGAGGAGGAGTGGGGAAAAGAGTGGGTCCACTTGTCAGCAAGTTCTATGTTTGCTACGTGACTGGTTTTATATATTGAAAAGGGTGGGCATAGATTAAAAAACCAATAGCCTCTTCCTAGCCCATTGGTATAAACACAGTGAAATAAGCGCCAGGTCGTGGGTTCGAGCCCCCGCTCGCGCATATTTTTTGGCCGCGCGCTTATTTTTTTGGTAGCTTGGGTAGTAGCAAAATGTCCCACTTGTCAGCGAGTGGGTCGAGTGGCCCACTAGTTAGCGAGGTGTGTGTTTGATACTTGACTAGTTTGATGATTTTAAAAGAGATGGCATAAAGGAGAAGACCAGTAGCCTCTTCCTAGCCCACTGGTAGAAACACAGTGAAAAGAGTGCACGGTCGTGGGTTAGAGTCCCCGCTCACGCATATTTTTTTGCTCCCAGTGAAATGGAGCTGCTTGTGGGATCAGACGGGCTGTCTGATGGAGCCCGCCCATGTTCATTTGAAGCAAAATTCAGTTAAAGCAACATCTTCAGTTCTGACCAAAACAGCTCTGAAAACTACATCTTCAGTTCTGATCAAACCCAAAACTGAATTTTGGTGATCAAAGCAACATCTTCAGTTCAAAAAAACCTAAGGATCAGATCATTTCGCAATCTTTTACATCACAACAAAAACTACATGATCACCAAAACTACTCAGTTCAAAAAAACAGCATTTTACACCACAAGAATCTCCAGTTCAAAAAAACACCATCTTGAGTTCACCAAAACTACATCACCACTACTAGAGAATCATTTTGCATCTTCAGTTCACCAAAACAACATCTTCATTTTGCATTGTATCTTCCATCACCAAAACTTCATGATCACCAAAACTACATCATTTTACATTGTATCTTCAACCATCATCTGCCTCTACATCACTACACAGTCTCATGCATTTTGGTACCTAGACAATTGTAGTACAAAAACTACATCAGGATCACATCAACAAAAACTACCAAGGAGACAAAATAGCATTAGCTCACCAAGGAGACAAAATTTACCTTCGCTACTCATCATCATCGATAGAAAAACAAGGAACTCTATGCCCACTCCTATTTTCCTCATCATCACTACAATATTGCAACATAGTATGATCAGTCCTGTTTTCCTCATCCTCGCTCTCATGTCCATCCTCTACCACCTTTTTCTTTTCTTGATGCCTTCAACTATTGCAGCATCAATGAGCACACGTTCCCGGTCCCTTTGCAATCTGCTTTGCACTGGAACTTCCATAGAGTCATCATCAGCTTCCAACGGAACTTCCGTAGAATCATCATCCTGGTATGTTAGTCCACAACCACCGGGGCCCTTTTCCACTTTAGTTTCAGTCACACTCCACAAGTGTCTGTGCTCAAAGTTTTGCACAACTCACCATTTTCCGTGCAAAATAGTGTCTGCCAGATAAAACACCATTGTTGCTTGTGTTGTTAGAATAAAGGGATCACTCTTATACCATCACCTTGTAGTGTTGATGCTTTTGAAGTCGCCATCATATTTGACAAAAGAGTCTCTCTTCTTCTTGCTACCAAGCTCAAACCAGTCATAGAGAAATAAGACAACCGAGTGATGGATGCCTCCACTAGAGTTGTACTGCAACTCTACGATGCTTCTCAACTAACCATAGAAGTCAATGATCTCACGATCATGTGACCCCTCAGTTACGATTCCACTATTCTGTGTCTTCCTTTTTTCCTCGCGGTCAAAGGTGTGGTACCAGACACCGTCAGCAATGCATGATGAATACACTCTCACTCGCTTATCCGGTAAGCATGCCAAAGCAAATAGATCATCACTGACCTTCTTCTCCTCATGCAACTTTCCAATCTGCACAAATAAACCATTTAGCAAACAATGGTATTTAACAATTGGTGAATAACACAGAAAACATCAAACATGTGGCTAAAGATCTCACATGATTCTTAAACCACTTAGCAAACCCCTTGGCAAACCTTTTATCAACATGGATCTTGATTTATTCCCGATTTAACTCGTCCTTGCATTTCCTGCAATGCAAACAAAACATGTGAATTAAAACATTAGGCTGGTGCCAACCCAAGCAAAAAAAATATAATGAGTGCACAAGATATAACGTATGTGAAATATGGTAGAACCTCGGCGCAATTGTTGAGCACATACCAAACCATCTTTTCATACTCATCACCAGCCTGCAAGTATTGTGAGGCTCCAAGAAAGTTCACACCATGGTTAAAAACAGAGACATCACCACATTGCGAATCAGACCGCTCTCTATTTTTGCCTGGCCGGTTCCATCTTGTTTCCACATCACCAAAGTATCTAGAGCAAAAATTCAAGCACTCATCAACGACATATGCTACCACAATAGAACCTTCAGGTCTTGCCGTGTTTAGCACATAACACTTACAAGTAAGCAGCCTTTTTCGATTGGGTACATCCAATCATATTGCACAGGGCCTCTAAGCATTGCCTCTTTAGGAAAGTGCACCGCCAAATGGACCATCACGGTGAAGAAAGCTGGAGGGAAAATCTTCTTGAGCTTGCAAAGAATAACTGGGACTTATTTTTCAAGTCTTTCCAGGATAGTTGACTTGAGTGTTTTGCAGCACAGTTCTCTAAAGAAATTTCCCAGCTCAGCAACCACTTCATATATATCCTTGTCCATGATTCCTCAGAGGCCCGCCGGTAAAATTGTTTGGAGGAGGATGTGACAATCATGGGTTTTCAGTACTGAAAGCTTGAATCCATCAGAAGTAACACACTTTGCTAGGTTAGCAGCATAACCATCTACAAATTTCACCGCTCTTAGGAATTCACAGAATGGAAGCTTTTGTTCTTTACTCATTGTACACCATGCTTGTGGCATTTCAAATGAATCTTCATCTTCATTATGTTGTAGATGCAAATCTTCTCTTATGCCCATGTCCTCCAAATCAAGCCTAGAACTAACCGTGTCCTTTGTCTTCCCTTCAATGTGCAGAAACGTCCCTAGCAGATTCTCGCATATGTTTTTCTCAATGTGCATTACATTGAGATTATGCCTTAATTTCAGATCAGTCCTGTATGGCAGGTCCCACAAACAAGACCTCTGGTCCCAACATTGACCTTCCTCACGCTTTCTTTTCTTCTCAAGATTTCCTTGTCTCACATCTTTCACCTTTTCAAGTTGCTGCTCCAGCTCTTCTTTAGTGAATTCAGCTGGCTTGTCACGGGTTTCATTCTCACGACTAAAATCTTTGCTTCTTCGCCAGCGATGGTTTCGTGGAAGAAAGCGGCGGTCCCCAATATAGCAGATCTTGCTCCTTATTCTCTTTGAGCAAGGGTCTTTGTCACAATGGACACATGCCTTATAACCCGCTGTGATCCTCCCGGACAGAGTGTGCAGAGCGGGGAAATCATGGATGGACCATATGATTGCAGTACATGATTGAACTTTTCTTCCGGACTCAAGGCATCGTATGTAGGTACACGAGTCCAGAGCTGGAGTAGTTCTTCTATGAGGGGCTCCATAAAGACATCAAAATCCTTTCCTGGAGAGTCTGGACCCGGGATAAGCAATGACATCATGAAGTTGGACTGATCCATGCATGCCCATGGTGGTAGGTTGTACGGCACCACAAAAATTGGCCACATGCTATAAGACGTGCTCATGTTCCCAAACGGATTAAACCCATCTATGGCAATGCCAAGTTTTATGTTCCTTGGATCTGCAGCAAAATCTACATGTATACTGTCAAAATCTATCCATGCCTCTCCGTCCGCTGGATGGCTCATCTCATTGTCCAAAGGTTGCCGCTTCAGCTTGTGCCATTATACCTCCAGCGATGATTTCTTCGAGATAAACATCCACTGCAGCCTTGGTATCAACGGAAAGTGCCTCAGTACCTTCTCCGGTATTGACTTCTTCCCATCAGCATCTTTCCACCTAGAGGCGGCATTGCATTTTAGACAGTTGTCATGCTTTGCTAAAACCTTCTGAAATTCGACACAGTTATTTGGGCACACATGTATTGAAACATAACCTAACCCTAGCATGTGGATTATGCTCAATGCTTCATCATAAGATCTGGGAACACAACTATCAGGGAATTGCAAGCTCAAAAGGTGGAGTATTGCATTGAATGCAACATTGCTAATCCGGTAGAAAGAGTTGATGTGGAGTAACTTCACGGTGAAGGTAAATCTTGAAAATTTACCCCCTTCATGAGCTGCACGCTTCGCCTCCTCTAACACTTCAGCAAACAATGACTTCTGTCCATCAGCACGATCTTCAGCATCGTACAGATCTGTCAATAGTTCAGGAATCCTATCATCTTCATGCCCATCCTCTTCCTCCAAACCAGCATTATCTCACAAAACCTTTTCCATGAAATCAATGCCAACATCACCACCACCAATCATATGAGGAGCCTGTGTATTAGCTTCAAAATGTTGAGGTTGTCCGTCTAAAGGTTATACATGATATATCCATCTATCATATGTGCTGGACATCCCATTAAGAAGCAGATGATCTTCCACTCTTCCTTGAGCCATTCTTGAACGGTTGAGGCATTCGCAGCATGGGCAAAGAATGTGAGCA
Source organism: Triticum aestivum (assembly GCF_018294505.1). Classification (NCBI taxonomy): domain Eukaryota; kingdom Viridiplantae; phylum Streptophyta; class Magnoliopsida; order Poales; family Poaceae; genus Triticum; species Triticum aestivum. The sequence continues at coordinate 131,935,380 of NC_057798.1, forward strand.
TCGTTGGAAAAAATTTCCTGAGCAAATGCCATGAAATCATCAACTCCTTCATATGTTCTTTCGAAAACTTTCTAACTCCTTTTCTAATCCAGCTTCTGTCCATATGCCAAAGACAACAAATTGTTGCAACTTAGAAAATCAATCTAAGTGCATCAACGTTAATTAATGAAAATGGATGGCAGTAATGGCAGCTAAAAGTCCAGAAAATAAGGTAGGCACCCAACTTTATATGCTAACTGCCAGAAAATAAGATATGCACCCAACATTGAGCTATTTCCAATTTCTCACTACTTTAGTCCAGTTCACATGGTTTACTGATTTCACATGGGAGCAATAAAAAGCAGTTCATAGGAAATACAGATTACACATGGGATAAAAGAAAAGCTAACAGAAACTTGTAAAACCTAACATAGATCAGGCAGAGCTGCACTAAGAAACATATGTGGTTCCTATAAAGGGGATATCCATAAAGAGATTAGGCTCCAAGTGCATCCATCTTATGAAGCAAGCTGTAGCATCCATCCATCATATTGAACTCCAGGTGCAGCTGATGGATTCTCACTCAAATTAAGCTACACTAGATTACATTTCAAATTAAGCTCCTCCACATATTGAATCTCCTCCTTCCCCTTTCCTTTACATTTCAAAACAATGTAACAATAATAGCTAGTGTTCATCCCCTGCCCCTCAGCTAGTAAGATAATAAAACTCAAGTTATCTCTCTCTTTCTCCCTGCCCCTCAGCTAGTAATATAATAATAGCTAGTGTTGACAAACTAGCTAGTGTTCATCGGCAGGTGCAACACAGGAAAATATGAGGCATGGGGGGAGAGGAGAGGGGGAAGGAGAGGGTTGCATATATGGGCGAGGTCTGCTTGCGGTGGCGGTGACTCCCCCATGCTCGGCGGCGGTGAGTCTCCCTTGCACGGGCAAGGTGAGTGGCGAGATTGCCGTTCCTGTCGTGGACGAGGCAAGCGGCGAGGTCGCCATTCCTGTCGTGGTCGAGGTGAGTGGGCCCGGCAACACCGCCGTCGGCCGCCACCCCCACCCCTACCGGTTGCTTCTACTGCCGGCCCCCGCCCCCACGCCCGCCGTCGCCCGCCGCCACCTGGTCGGAAGACCTAGAAAAACGTCCGCCGCCACCTAGTCAGAAGAAAAACGCTAAGTGTTGCTCTGTACGATGCCACCTGGTCGGAAGGTCCCACTTGTCAATGATACGGGAGAGCCGTAGTTTTATATAATGTATTGATAAATTCCCATACATGAGCAACTATCCCTCTCTAACCCAGCGGTAGCAACCGACCGAAGCAAGCGCGAGGTCGTGGGTTCGAGTCCTGCCTCGTGCATCTTTTTTGGGCGAATTACGTGCTCGGCCCCACCTGTCAAATGGGTCCTGCTTGTAAGTGTGTACCCCGTCTGTCTATTGAATATTAACATTTAAGCAAAAAATGACACCTAGACAGTGACACATAAGTGATGTTACTGAGGTGGCTGCCTAATCATCCTAATTCATTCAAACTCAAGTGTAGTGATCATTTTATATTGGTCGTTATCAGCTAGGCGTGATGCAGTGGACAATTCTTCCCGCTTTACGACCATTTCCTCTAATGAAATTATGACCTTTCTGACCAGAATGGTCGTTATGGGTTAGGGTTTGGAGCCCCCCAAACAGCTTTTAACCAATTGGTCTAAAATGGTCATAAATGTATGACTAATTCTTCCAGGGTCACTAACAGAAGGTCACAAGTTGACATATTACTTGTAGTGCCCTTTCCTCTGCATGACATGTCATTGCCACAGTAAATAGATGAAACCCACTAGCATGAGTAGGAGTTGTTTGAGCCCTAGTGTGCCTACTCCTTCATGCTTGTTGTCATGCCTGCTACTACTTAGAGTTGAGTCAGGTCCGATTCATCAAGGATGAATTGGAATGGTGATGAACATGTCCTACTGTGTGTGAGCTAAGTGTGTGAATACGTTTTGGTAAAGGTAGCGGTGAGAGGCCATGTAGGAGTACATGGTGGGTTGTCTCATTGAAACCGACCTCAGGAACTGGTTCTGTGTTGGTGATCCATGAACAGCTACTACCACGCGTTGGGCTCGAAACCAATGGACCCAATCGACTTATTAACCGCCCCTGTCCTCTGTCCGGGAGTTGCAAGTAGTTTTTGGTGTTTGTCGTATGTTGGAGGTCATGCGTAGCGCTGACCCGAGGGGTGGAATGTGATGTGGTAGGCACGTGGCACAGTGTACCGGGACGCTCGTTTGGTGGGCTTGGGAACCCTGCTCACATCATTTGGGGCCGTGAGCGACACCCCGGCCGGATCTCCTTATGGATGGAACCCAAATAGGTGATAAACCTAGACTAGGGACTTGTGTGGTTAGTCAGGTTGTGGCCGCCTCCCTCGCTAGGCTTCCGCTTGAAGGTTGCCGAGATACACGACGTGCACATGGTGGTAAGTGGCGAGAGCGTGTGTGAAAGAAGTACACCCCTGCAGGCTTAACATCATCTATTCGAATAGCCGCGTCCGTGGTAAATGACTTCTGGGTTGCCTATACAGTTCATAAACAAGTGAAAGTGGATACTAAATTCGCAAGATAAGCGTGAGTGCTATGGATGGCATTCTCGTAGGGAGACAGGTGCGGATCCATAGTGGTGTATTGATTTTGTGAATATGTGGACTCGTGTGCGCCACCTCAAAAGAGTTACCAGAAGTCGTAGTACAGGATAGCCACTAAGTCAAAGCTGGCTTGCTATAGTCAAACTCTACAACCCCTTTGTTGATACGGATGCATATGTAGTTAGTTCTATTATAAGTCTTGCTGGGTACATTTGTACTCACGTTTGCTTAATTTATGTTTTGTAGAGAGACTTCAGTCTCACTAGTAGTTCCATGTGGACTTCGATGTTTAGCTTGTTACCTCAGCTACGATCTTGTACCCTTGGGAGGGTCTTGTAGATAGTCAGGCTTCCCAGCCTTTTTCATTTGTAGATGTCTATACCCATACATGTTATGCTTCCGTTGCTTGTATGCTCTATATGTTGGGTCATGTGACCCATGATTGCAATTCTTACTATGTATGACTCTTCGGAGCCTTATGAATAAATACTTTGAGTCATAGAGTTTTGTTGCGATGCCATGTTGTATTTGCACATATCGAGCATATTGTGTGTATGTTATTGAAATGCTTGGTATGTGTGGGATCTGACGACCTAGTTGTTTATTCTTGGTAGCCTCTCTTATGGGGAAATGTCTCCTAGTGCTTCCACTAAGCCATGGTAGCTTGCTACTGCTCCGGAACACTTAGGCTGGCCGGCATGTGTCCTTATTCGTTCCTGTGTCTGTCCCTACGGCGAAATGTCATGCGGTGTCTACCGGAGTGTTGTTAGCTTGCTACAGCCCGGATTCATTCGCTGATGACCGACACGTTCGTTGCTGGGTCATGTATGCCTGTACCTATAAGTTAGTGCCACTTTGGATTCACGATTAGTCATGTCGGCCTAGGTTCTCTGTCATATGGATGCTAGAGAAACTATCATATACGTGAGCCAAAAGGCGCAAACGATCCCAGGACAGGTAAGGTGGCACTTGTGGGGATACCGTGCGTGAGGCTGCAAAGTGATATGATGTGTTACATTCTAGATCGGTGTGACTTAGGATCGGGGTCCTCACAGAAGAGGAGTACCTCTTTTTGCTGGCTGTGCTATGTCCTCCTTCTATTTTCCAACGATCTTCTTGTGGTTCGCTGGAAATGAGAAGTTGTGGAGGACGGTGGAGCCTTGGACGAACCCATGGCCAAGTTGTTGAGTGTGGTGCGGTGGCTGCCTGTCGGCAGCGGGGAACCAGATCCGAGGCAGCGAACGACGGTGTAGCGGGAATAGCTCTGGTACGGTGGATGGTTGCGAAAGTGGAGCGGCAGCGGTGAGGCGCTGGACGGCGTGGTCGAAGTCATTCTGGTACGGCGCACGTCGGCGTCGGCGTCGTGGAGGCAGCTCTGCCTCGTCTTTAGCTGCTAAGTCCTTGAGAGTGTTGCGGTTGCGGTTGCGGTTGCGGTGCACGACGATGTTGTGGTATCGGCTTCGGCGTGATGGAGGAGGGTGGCGGTGGATTGGGCGAGATGGGTGGAGGACGGAGTAGGCTGGGGTATCGCGGCTGGTGGAGAGGGTATTTTGGCGCCCATAGAGTATGAACGGGGAAACGAAGGGAGGGGGAACTAAGGGTGAACAATGTTTCGGTTGGGGACGCGCTTGTTTGAAATTTGGGGAAAGTTACAAACTTTGCCCCCATCTAAAATTTCAGACATATTGCGGGTTGGGGGTAGGACAGTAATCTCAGGTGTACCAAATGGTGGGCGGGATAGATTTCGGCCGAGCGCATTGGTGTTTAGGCACCCACGATGTACGAATGCTTCTCGGTGGCGGTTGAGACTGGCGTCTTGGTGAAGTCACAAACCTACCCCGGTTTAGACCTTTGGACATCGGGCCGATAGGCTACACGTGCCAGAGTCAGGACAGTAATTTCCTACCACCAAACATTGGTCTCACGCGGTTTAGAGGGACCAGAGGCTTACTTGGCCCTTCGTTCAATATTTGGGATCAAAAGCATTAACGTTTTCGGTTCTCTTCAATTGAACTTTCAAGATTTGTCAAACTTCACAAATCTTTACTCTTGAAAATCCTAAAACTATGATTATTTTGGAATGGAGGGGGTACATTTGAATATACATTGTACACGAGTGTATATTAAAAAAATGCAACTTACCTCAGTTCATGCATGGTTCCGGATATAATCACCTTGGTTGCAAAAAAATTAGTTAGACATGTGTATGAATATATAGCATGTTCAAACGCACAACAAAGATTGATGCCCCCTTTTAGATCTGATTTACAAATGCCATTATCTCGGGTTCAAATAGATGAATGCACTTCCTATGAATTAAAATCTTCAAAAACCCCTTTATGTTGAATTCAACATGTATTCTATTTTGTAGCTAGAAATTTGGAATGTATCCATGCAAGTGACAAATGTATAAAGTGCTTCACACTAACAACATGGAGTGCACTAATTAATGTTTATATATGAATTGCAAAAGCTATGCATTGCCTGTGTTTCAAACCGCTCTCACTCTATGGATAGATAATATGAAATGAACACATGCACATGCTAGAATTCAATAGAGTATGGGTGTGTGATAGACCGATTTTCGTTCATACGCAAATTGCAAAATTCATGATCTCATCCAAAAATAATAATGCCATTTTATATTTTAATTTAATGCGTAGAACCACCTTTTACACGTAGATGCACTATGCCTTGGCCCGTTCTCACAAATGCGCTATATATCTCTCTATCTAATGCATAAGTGCTCACACTTTATATACATCAGCATTTCTCTTTCACACATGCTCACAATCTCTCCCGGGGTGTCGGGGTGTCTCACACACACACTCTCTTTGTATCTCTCTCTCTCTCTCTCTCTCTCTCTCTCTCTCTTTGACTACTATGTGTACCACCCTTTTCACTAATCTCAGTTGGAAAACACTATTTCTCTCACATGCATATATACACACGCACGGTCTCTACTAGCCCTCTATATGCACATATATGTGCCTATATGTGTCTTCGGCACGCACATTATCTTTAGGCCTCTCTCACACACATTCCCCCCCCCCCAGACACACCTCTCTCTTAGTAGTTGGCAGATATGATTCCATTAGATCATTCGGTAGGATATCCCTGATTGTTAGGCTGGATGGTAATACGAGGCAAAGTTTTACCCAAGTTCGGACCCTTGTAGTTGAGGAAAAAGCCTACTCCTGGTACTGTATATTAGTGATAGGGGTGTGTACAAAGTACACGTGAATACCAGGCATTGTGCTTGTGTGTATACTATCGACGAACTAGCCCCCAGGCTTCTATAACATACTCGAGGCCTAGGGTTACAAATCATATATAGTCGGCTTATCACCAGTGGGGATAGTGTCCTCCATGACTCTGGTAGCTTTGTGTTGTACGCCGAGTCCTCCACATGGGTCTTCGTATAATGCATCTCGGTCCAACCTATGTGGCGCAGGATGGAACCAACCCATGAGTGCTCATGTTGACCCACCACAACTAGAAATGATGTGCCCACCCTAACGAGAAATTATGTGCCCACCCTAACGAGAAATGATGTGCCCACCACACCACACACGCGATCGGCCACAAAGAAAATAAGCATATACAATAGTACAATGTTATACATGAAAGTTAATTGCATGGTGCATCCAAAAATATTTGTTCTGCATTGTGAATGTTTATATTTTCTCCTAAAATATTACTCATCGGAAAGAGAAATGAATGGCATATCTTTCCTTGTCTCCATAGGACACCCCCACTTTCTACACGACATTCACGTACGCACACAAACTATCTATCGACCCTCTAAAAGTATGCATGTACATGACACATTCATGCGTGATGGTCACTGTATTTCAAGTGAAAGCACAATATAGTTGTTGGACTTCAGAATATGCTCATTATGGTCAAAGTATACATTCTCATGGTGATCATACGGTATCTAGCTCACGAGACGTCTTTGTATTTTGTTGATTACACTAATGGACATTGTATTTGATGCGTGATCCGTATTTTGTTGACGACACTTACAGTCATTGTATTTGAAGCGAAAGCACAATATGGTCACTGGACTTTAGAATAAGCTCAGCACGGTCAGCACATACATTTTGTGGTGCTAACCAACCAGTGGTTGCATGGTTAGGAGGACAGTGGTTTCTCGAGCCCACCAGGGTTAAAGTCCTCGTGCTCGCATTTATCCTGGGTTAATTTCAGTATTTTTATGGAGATGTGCCTTCAGTGGGAGGAGGCATTCCACTCGACTATAAGGCACCTATGGTGACTTCGTAAAATCTCAAGATCATATGTTGGCTCACTCTCTCGAAGGTGCTCATAGGGGCAGGGTCTGCCTGTGTGCGTTTATAGCGGTGAGTGCTTGCGCGTACATATGAGCGCTTGCGTCTGTACCATGTTAAAAAAATACATGTCGTGATTATACGGTCCCTGGCTCACCCGTACAACTTCGTATTTTTTTGATGACACAATCAATTGACAAGTCGAACGTTCCACGTGGCGCAACTAGTGTTGTACCATCGGGGCGCGTAACCATGGGGCCCACTATTGGAAATATACCCTAGAGGCAATAATAAAATGGTTATATTATATTTCCTTGTTCATGATATTTGTCTATTGTTCATGCTATAATTGTATTAACCGGAGACCGTAATACATGTGTGAATACGTAGACCACAATATGCCCCTAGTAAGCCTCTTGTTGACTAGCTTGTTGATCAATAGATGGTTACGGTTTCCTGACCATGGACATTGGATGTCATTGATAACGGGATCACATCATTAGGAGAATGATGTGATGGACAAGACCCAATCCTAAGCATAGCACAAGATCGTGTAGTTCGTCTGCTAAAGCTTTTCTAATGTTAAGTTTCATTTCCTGAGACCATAAGATTGTGCAACTCCCGGATACCATAGGAATGCTTTAGGTGTGCCAAACGTCACAATGTAACTGGGTGGCTATAAAGGCACACTACGGGTATCTCCGAAAGTGTCTGTTGGGTTGGCACGAATCGAGACTGGGATTTGTCACTCCGTGTGACGGAGAGGTATCTCTGGGCCCACTCGGTAGGACATCATCATAATGAGCTCAATGTGACCAAAGAGTTGATCGAGGGATGATGTGTTATGGAACGAGTAAAAGTGACTTGTCGGTAACGAGATTGAATGAGGTATTGGGATACTGACGATCGAATCTCGGGCAGGTAACGTACCGATTGACAAAGGGAGTTGTATACATGATTGATTGAATCCCCGACATTGTGGTTCATCCGATGAGATCAACATGGAACATGTCAGAGCCAACATGGGTATCCAGATCCCGCTGTTGGTTATTGGCCAGAGAGCTGTCTCGGTCATGTCTGCATGATTCTCGAACCCGTAGGGTCTACACACTTAAGGTTCTGTGATGCTAGAGTTGTTATGGGAATTAGTGTGCAGTTACCGAATGTTGTTCAGAGTCCTGGATGAGATCCCGGACGTCACAAGGAGTTCCGGAATGGTCCGGAGGTAAATATTTATATATGGGAAGTCCTATTTTGGCCACCGGAAAATGTTCGAGATTTTTCGGTATTATACCGGGAAGGTTCTAGAAGGTTCATGAGTGGGGCCCACCAGCACGGAGGGACCCACATGAACGTGGGTAGTGGGGGCAAGGCCCCACACCCCTGGTCAAGGCGCACCAAGATCCCCCCTTAGAAGGAATAAGATCATATCCCGAAGGGATAAGATCAAGATCCCTAAAAAAGGGGGATAACAATCGGTGGGGAAGGGAAATGATGGGATTTCTTTCCTCCACCTTTGCCAACGCCCCAATCGACTTGGAGGGCAAGAAACCAGCCCCCCTCCACCCCTATATATAGTGGGGAGGCATATTTGAGCCGCACCCCTTCCCCTGGCGCAGCCCTTTCCCTCCCCAACACCTCCTCCTCCTCCGTAGTGCTTGGCGAAGCCCTGCCGGAGAACTGCAAACTCCACCACCACGCCGTTGTGCTGCCGAAGCTCTCCCTCAACCTCTCCTCTCCCCTTGCTGGATCAAGGAGGAGACGTCCCCAGGATGTACGTGTGTTGACCACGGAGGCGCCGTTGTTCGGCTCTTAGATCGGAATCAACCGAGCTCTGAATCGCTACGAGTACGACTCCTTCATCCGCGTTCTTGTAATGCTTCCGCATTGCGATCTTCAAGGGTATGAAGATGCACTCCCCTCTCTCTCATTGCTAGTCTCTCCATAGATTGCTCTTGGTGATGCGTAGAATTTTTTTAATTTCTGCAATGATCCCCAACAGTGGCATCATGAGCTAGGTCTATGCGTAGTTTCTATGGACGAGTAGAACACAAGTTGTTGTGGGCGTCGATTTTGTCAATTTACTTACCATTACTAGTCTTATCTTGATTTGGCGGCATCGTGGGATGAAGCGGCCTGGACCGACCTTACATGTACGCTTACGTGAGACAGGTTCCACCGACTAACATGCACTAGTTGCATAAGGTGGCTAGCTGGTGTCTGTCTCTCCCACTTTAGTCAGATCGGATTCGTTGAAAAGGGTCCTTAGGAAGGGTAAATAGAAATTGGCATATCATGTTGTGGTTTTGGCGTAGGTAAGAAATGTTCTTGCTAGAAACATATAGCAGCCACGTAAAAACTTGCAACAACAATTAGAGGACGTCTAACTTGTTCTTGCAGCATATGTCGTGTGATGTGATATGGCTAAAAGGCTGTGATGAATGATATATGTGATGTATCAGATTGATCATGTTCTTGTAATAGGAATCACGACTTGCATGTCGATGAGTATGACAACCGGCAGGAGCCATAGGAGTTGTCTTATTTTGTTATATGACCTGCATGTCAATGAAAACTCCATGTAATTACTTTACTTTATTGCTAACCATTAGCCATAGTAGTAGAAATAATAGTTGGCAAGACAACTTCATGAATACACGATGATGGAAATCATGATGATGGAGATCATGGTGTCATGCCGGTGACGATGATGATCATGGCACCCCGAAGATGGAGATCAAAAGGAGCAAACTGATATTGGCCATATCATGTCACTATTTGATTGCATGTGATGTTTATCATGTTTTTACATCTTATTTGCTTAGAATGACGGTAGCATAAATAAGATGATGCCTCATAAAATTTCAAGAAAGTGTTCCCCCTAACTGTGCACCGTTGCGAAAGTTCATTGTTTTGAAGCACCACGTGATGATCGGGTGTGATAGATTCTAACATTCGCATACAACGGGTGTAAGCCAGATTTACACATGCAAAACACTTAGGTTAACTTGACGAGCCTAGCATGTACAGACATGGCCTCGGAACACAAGAGACCGAAAGGTCGAACATGAGTCGTATAGTGGATACGATCAACATGAAGATGTTCACCGATGATGGCTAGTCCATCTCACGTGATGATCGGACACGACCTAGTTGACTCGGATCATGTATCACTTAGATGACTAGAGGGATGTCTATCTGAGTGTGAGTTCATTAAATAATTTGATTAGATGAACTTAATTATCATGAACATAGTCAGAAGGTCTTTTCAAATTATGTCGTAGCTCATGCTTTGGTTCTACTGTTTTAGATTTGTTCCTAGAGAAATTTAGTTGAGAGTTGACAGTAGCAATTATGCGGACTAGATCCATAAACCGAGGATTGTCCTCATTGCTGTGCAGAAGGATTATATCCTTAATGCACCGCTCAGTGTGCTGAACCTCGAGCGTCGGTTGTGGATGTTGCGAACATCTGACATACACGTTTTGATGACTACATGATAGTTCAGTGCGTAATGCTAAATGGTTTAGAATTGAGGCACCAAAGACATTTTTGTAACATCGCAGAACATATGAGATGTTCCAAGGACTGAAATTGGGATTTCAGGCTAGTGCCCACGTCAAGAGGTATGAGACCCCTGACAAGTTTCTTAAGCCTGCAAACTAAGGAGAAAAGCTCAATCGTTGAGCATGTGCTCAGATTGTATGAGTACTACAGTCGCTTGAATCGAGTGGGAGTTAATCTTCCAGATGAGATAGTGATGGTTCTCCAAAGTCATTGCCACCAAGCTACTAGAGCTTCATGATGAACTATAACATATCAGGGATAGATATGATGATCCTTGAGCTATTCGTGACACTGCAAAAGTAGAAATCAAATAGGAGCATCAATTGTTTATGGTTAGTAAAACCACTAGTTTAAAGAAGGGCAAGGGAAATAAAGGGATACTTCATGAAACGGCAAATCAGTTGCTGCTCTAGTGAAGAAACCCAAGGTTGAACCCAAACCCAAGACTAAGTGCTTCGGAAATGAGGGGAACGGTCATTGAAGCAGAACTACCCTAGATACTTGGTAGATGAGAAGGCTAGCAAGGCCGATAGAAGTATATTAGATATACATTATAATGTGTACTTTACTAGTACTCCTAGTAGCATGAGTGTATTAAATACCGGTTCGGTTGCTAAGTGGTAGTAACTTGAAATAAAAAGCTACGAAATAAACGGAGACTAGCTGAAGGTAGATGACGATATGTGTTGGAAGTGTTTCCAAGGTTGATGTGATCAAGCATCGCATGCTCCCTCTACAATCGAGATTGGTGTTAAACATAAATAATTGTTATTTGGTGTTTGCATTGAGCATAGACATGATTTGATTATGTTTATCGCAATACGATTATTCATTTAAGGAGAATAATGGTTACTCTATTTATTTGAATAATACCTTCAATGGTCTTGCACCTAAAATAAATGGTTCATTGAATCTCGATCGTAGTGATACACATGTTCATGCCAAAAGATATAAGATAGTAATGATAGTACCACATACTTGTGGCACTGCCATTTGAGTCATCTTGGTATAAAATGCATGAAGAAGCTCGATGTTGATGGATCTTTGGACTCACACGTTTTTTGAAAAGTTTGAGACATGTGAACCATGTCTATTGGTTTATACGCATGCAGAAACTCCATGCAGATGGATCGTTTGGACTCACTTGATTTTGAATCAGTTGAGACATGCAAATCATACCACATGGGCAAGATGACTGAAAGGGCTCGTTTTTAGTGAGATGAAACAAGAGAGCAACTTGTTGGAAGTAATACATTTGATGTGTGCAAATCCAATGAGTGCTGAGGCACGCAGCAAATATCGTTATGCTCTTACTTCACAAATGATTTGAGTAGATTCTAAGTATATTTACTTGATGAAACACAAGTCTGGATTATTGAAAGGTTCAAGTAATTTCAGAGTGAAGTTGAAGATCGTCGTGACAAGAGGATAAAATGTCTATGATATGATCATAGAGATGAATATCTGAGTTACGTGTTTGGTACACAACTAAGACATCGTGGAGATTGTTTCACAACTAATGCCGCCTGGAACATCATAGCTGCACCCTATTGGATGTGGTGCAAACCATGATGTCTCTTATCGAAGTACCACTATCATTTATGGGTTAGGCATTAGAGACAACCGCATTCACTTTAAATAGGGCACCACGCAATTCCGTTGAGATGACACCGTATGACCTATGGTTTAGAGAAACCTAAGCTGTCATTTTTTAAAAGTTTGGGGCTGCGATGCTTGTGTGAAAAGGGTTTAGCCTGATAAGCTCGAACCCAAAGAGGATAAATGCATCTTCATAGGACACCCAAAATAATTGGGTATACCTCCTATTTCGGATCCGGAAGCAAAAGTGATTGTTTGTAGAAACGAGTCCTTTCTCGAGGAAAAGTTTCTCTCGAAAGAATTAGGTTGGAGGATGGTGGAGACATGATGAGGTTATTGAACCGTCACTTCAACCAGTGTGTAGCGCGACACAGGAAGTTGTTCCTGTAACGCCTACACCAATTGAAGTGGAAGGTGATGATAGTGATCATGAAACTTCGGATCAAGTCACTACCAAACCTCGTAGGTCGACAAGGATGCGTACTATTTCAGAGTGGTATGTAATCCTGTCTTGGAGGTCATGTTGCTAGATAACAATGAACCTACGAGCTATGGAGAAACGATGGTGGGCCCGAATTCCGACAAATAGCTCGAGCCATAAAATCCGAGAGGATCCATGTGTGGAAACAAAGTATAGACTTTGGAAGAAGTACTTGATGGTCATAAGGCTATTGGGTACAGATGGATTTTAAAAGGAAGACGGACAATGATGGTAAGTATCACCATTAAGAAAGCTCGACTTGTCGTTAAGATGTTTTCCGACAAGTTCAAGGAGTTGACTGTGATGAGACTTTCTCAATCGTAGCGATGCTAAGAGTCTATTGGAATTGTATTAGTAGTTACTGTATTATTTATGAAATCTTGCAGATAGGATGTCAAAACATTGTTTCCTCAACAATTTTCTTGAGGAAAGGTTGTATGTGATACAACCAGAAGGTTTTTGTCAATCCTAAAAGATGCTAACAAGTACGCAAAGCTCCAGCAATCCTTCTAAGGACTGGAGTAAGCATCTCGGAGTTGGAATATATGCTTTGATGAGATGATCAAAGATTTTGGGTTTATACAAAGTTTATGAGAAACTTGTATTTCCAAAGAAGTGAGTGGGAGCACTATAGAATTTCTGATGAGTATATGTTGTTGACATATTGTTGATCAGAAATTATGTAGAATTTTTGGAAAGCATATAGGTTTATTTGAAAAGTGTTTTTCAATGGAAAACCTGGATTAAGCTACTTGAACATTGAGCATCAAGATCTATAAGGATAGATCAAAAAACGCTTAATAGCACTTTCAAATGAGTACATACCGTGACAAGATTTTGAAGGAGTTCAAATAATATCAGCAAAGGAGTTCTTGGCTGTGTTATAAGGTGTGAGCATTGAGTGAGACTCAAGATCTGACCAAGGTAGAAGAAAGAGAAAGGACTAAGGTCGTCCCCTATGCTTTAGACGTAGGCTATACAGTATGCTATGCTGTGTACCGCACCTGAAGTGTGCCTTGCCATGAGTTAATCAAGGGGTACAAGAGTGATCCAGGAATGGATCACATGACAGCGGTCAAACTTATCCTTAGTAACTAGTGGACTAAGGAATTTTCTCGATTATTGAGGTGGTAAAAGAGTTCGTCGTAAAGGGTTACGTCCATGCAAACTTTAACACTAATCCGGATGACTCTGAGTAGTAAACCGGATTCATATAGTAGAGCAGTTATTTGGAATAGCTCCAAGTAGCGCATGGTAGCTGCATCTACAAGATGACATAGAGATTTTTAAAGCACACACGGATCTGAAAGGTTTAGACCAGTTGACTAATAACCTCTCTCGCAAGCGAGATATGATCAAACCCCATGGGTGTTGGATTCATTACAATCACATAGTGATGTGAACTAGATTATTGACTCTAGTGCAAGTGGGAGACTATTGGAAATATGCCCTAGAGGCAATAATAAAATGGTTATATTATATTTCCTTGTTCATGATAATTGTCTATTGTTCATGATATAATTGTATTAACCAGAGACCGTAATACATGTGTGAATACGTAGACCACAATATGTCCCTAGTAAACCTCTAGTTGACTAGCTCGTTTATCAATAGATGGTTACGGTTTCCTGACCATGGACATTGGATGTCATTGATATCGGGATCACACCATTAGGAGAATGATGTGATGGACAAGACCCAATCCTAAGCATAGCAGAAGATCGTGTAGTTCATCTGCTAAAGCTTTTCTAATGTCAAGTGTCATTTCCTTAGACCATGAGATTGTGCAACTCACGGATACGGTAGGAATGCTTTGGGTGTGCCAAACGTCACAACGTAACTGGGTGGCTATAAAGGCACACTACGGGTATCTCCAAAAGTGTCTGTTGGGTTGGCACGAATCAAGACTGGGATCTGTTACTCCGTGTGACGAAAAGGTATCTCTGGGCCCACTCAGTAGGACATCATCATAATGAGCTCAGTGTGACCAAAGAGTTGATCAAGGGATGATGTGTTACGGAACTAGTAAAAATGACTTGCCGGTAACGAGATTGAACGAGGTATTGGGATACTGACGATCGAATCTTGGGCAAGTAACGTACCGATTGACAAAGGGAATTGTATACAGGATTGATTGAATCCCCGACATCGTGGTTCATCCGATGAGATCATCATGGAACATGTGGGAGCCAACATGGGTATCCAGATCCCGCTGTTGGTTATTGGCCAGAGAGCTGTCTCGGTCATGTCTGCATGATTCTCGAACCCGTAGGGCCTACACACTTAAGGTTCGGTGATGCTAGAGTTGTTATGGGAATTAGTGTGCAGTTACTGAATGTTGTTCGGAGTCCCGGATGAGATCCCGGATGTCACGAGGAGTTCCGGAATGGTCCGGAGGTAAATATATATATATATATGTGTGAAGTCCTATTTTGGCCACCGGAAAATGTTCGAGATTTTTCGGTGTTGTATCTGGAAGGTTCTAGAAGGTTTCGGAGTGGGCCCACCGGCATGGGGGACCCACATGAACGTGGGTAGTGGGGGCAAGGCCCCAAACCCTGGTCAAGGTGCACCAAGATCCCTCCTTAGAAGGAATAAGATCATATGACGAAGGGATAAGATCAAGATCCCTAAAAAAGGGGGATAACAATCGGTGGGGAAGGGAAATGATTGGATTTCTTTCCCCCACCTTTGCCAATGCCCCAATGGACTTGGAGGGCAAGAAACCAGCCCCCTCCACCCCTATATATAGTGGGGAGGCACATGTGCCGCACCCCTTCCTCTGGCGCAGCCCTCTCCCTCCCCAACACCCCCTCCTCCATAGTAGTGCTTGGCGAAGCCCTGCCAGAGAACTGCAAGCTCCACCACCACACCGTCGTGCTGCTGGAGCTCTCCCTCAACTTCTCCTCTCCTCTTGCTGGATCAATAAGGGGGAGACATCCCCGGGCTGTACGTGTGTTGAACACGGAGGCGCCGTTGTTCGGCGCTTAGATCGGAATCAACCGCGATCTGAATCGCTACGAGTACGAATCCTTCATCCGCGTTCTTGTAACGCTTCCGCATCGCGATCTTCAAGGGTATGAAGATGCACTCCCCTCTCTCTCATTGCTAGTCTCTCCATAGATTGATGTTCGTGATGCATAGAATTTTTTTTTATTTCTGCAACGATCCCCAACACCCACCTGTCAGCGCGTATATGTAAGAAAGAAATGGTAGTTTGAGTCTGTACTATGTTAATAAAATACATTTTAGGGTGATACGGTCACTCTCTCACCATACAGCTTCGTAATTTGTTGATGACATGATCAATTGACCAGTTAAATGGTCCACATTCAGCAGGTCACATTACCATAGGGTCCACCCGTCAGTGTGTATATGAAGGAGAAAAATGGTAATAAATTAGTGGTCGGCGGGGATTCGAAGTCATGAGACCTCTGGTTGGCAGTCATCGACGGTGGGGGGCATGGTGATTGAGCGGTGGCGTGGGGATTGCCGGAGAAAAATCTTGGCGCAGGGGGGCCTAGATGGATGGCCGGGGCGGCGGCGGACCAGCAGTGGGGAGTGGTTTCGGGGCGGGCGGGGCGGCGTGGCCGCGCGAGCTAGCCACGGGTGGGGCGGCGTGGCGGCGTGGGCCAGCTACGAGCGGCGGCTGGTTGTTCGGCCGATGGTGGCTGGCGGCTCAGGGGGGTGGAGGTTGAAGATAAACTGCAGGCCCTTGATTTCGTATCCAACGGCAGGAAAATCTACAAACAAGAGATGAAAAAGTCAGTCGACGGACGTGTAGCCTCACCCTGCACATACACATACACGCACGCAACACTCGCACGAACACACGCACGCATGCAGGCGTGAAACACTAACACGTACACATAACGAACACACACAGACGCATGCAGGCGTGCAACACTGACACATACACATTCACTCATGAACACACGCACGTACGCACACATGCATGCAACACTGAAACATACACATGCACGTACGCAACACTCGCCCGCCTGTGCACACAGCACACGACACAAGACACATGCTCAACCTATACGTGCATGCACCCTTTCTTGAGGACATGGATTGTTACGGATATTAGTCAATCTTATCTGTGATAAGAAGAACATTGATGTTTGCAGCTGTCTTTATGAATCACAACATATCGAAAGGGCTATCAACGTATCTATGAAAATTTTAAAATTCTCTTACATTATATACTAGTAGGCTTATCTAGATGAAATAGATGAGGTCACACTCAATGAACAATCATCGGTTTATGAAATGTCCACTTCTGACCGCCCTGGCTCACAAAAAGTTCCTCTACCGTGTGTTGCCTGCGTTGGGTCACTAACATGCAAGCCATGTACCCAAAGAGCCCACACGTCAGTGGAAAGACGACGTGGTGTCATACGTCAGAGTCGAGGGCGCCACTCGATGCACGCCCAGTTGAACACGCCTCCTTGCCGCATTCAAACGCCTCCATGAAACCCGTGTGGAAGCTGAGAAAGCCACTCTAGACACATGTCCGTTCATGACCGGGCCGGCATTAAAAGCAACGCCGGCCGAGCTCCTCCCGTCTGCCATCTGTTTAATCTCCTATTTAAACGAGGCCAAATGCCGACCAAGAATCACACACCTCCGCCGCTTCCCTATCTCCTTCTTCACCATTTTGTCCACTCTTACAATGGCTTACGAAGAGTAGTTATCCTGCATCCAAGCCGGCTGGGTGGCCCGACGAGCCCGCCGGATACGAGCTATGCAGCTCGCTGATCCACCACCCTCCCCTCTCCCGATGGAGCCAGTTGCCTCCCCAAGCAGACGTGTAGTTCAGCAACTCGCCGCTCCAGGCCAGCTTGACGAGGAGCGGCGCACGTGCGCCGTCGCTGCCGTTCACACCTCCGCCTCGTACCGCTCCTCCCGTGTCTGCGACCGCGTCTCCCGTTTATGTGGCCGAGACTCCCATGCCGGCGGCCGCGCCATGCAAGCAGAGACAGAAACCGAGTGCGCAGAGAGCGACGAGTCGGTGGCCAGCGCCTCCGCGCTTGCCGCCATCATTAAGGAGAAGTAGAACACGGGAGGCCGCCACCGCTTGGGTCCCATGAAGGCCACCACGGAGGCAACACCAGCATACACAACAGGTGTCTTGCCGGATCCTTTTGTTGCGAGGACCTTCGTCGACCCCGCATGGGCTCCACAGGAGAGGAGAAGCCCTCTTCCACCATCATCTTGGGCATCAGCTAATCATATCAGTTGGGCAGTGGGGAAAGCGAGCCGTCCTTTGCACTGAAGCATATACCTCCGGGGCACCCGGCAGTCCGGTGATCGTGCTGCCGGATATGAGGAACATAAATGGATCGGTGGGCGACCATTTAGGCCAGGTATTATATACCTGTGCTGTCGAGAACTAGCACCGCTTAGTTGATTTGAATGTAATGAAAATCCTCATGTTTGTATGAAAATCCGGTATTTTATATGAATTTCGTCATTGTTTATGAGAAATATCGCCGTGTTTGCATGAATTTCGTCTGGTTGGTTAAGTTGCTGTCAGAATGTCTATGGCTACGGTTGGATTTCATAATATGTGGGTCGCCGGTCGGTCTGCGGCTGGCTCAGGCGGCGTGGTGGGACAAAAAAGGCAGAGCTCGTGCGAGCTCGTCTCCAACGTGCGTGCCGGAGGATACATGAGCACCCGAGCCATTCCTCGTTCATTGGTGGCAAAAGCACCGGTGGACAAAAGGGTCGCCAATATTTTGGCTACCCCGGGCAAAATCCAAACAGCCCCTCCCAGCAGATTCAAATCCCTCGTTCATCGTGAAATTTTGCCATGTGTTCTTTTCATGGACTAGCAAGATGCTCGTGCATTACATGGAACATCAAGATGCATTTTTTACAAAACACCTGTTGCGATTGACCAATGCGGGAGTAATCCCATGTGTAAGAACTAATGATATCTCGAGAATTTTCTTGGAAAAATGGTATCTCGAGAATTTCATCAGAAAGATGAGAGATAAGGTGAGGAGGAGTGGGGCGTGGTGGTGACTGGTGGTCGGACTGGGCGGAGGCATGGGGATGGACAGCGCATTATGTCTAGGTTTGTATCTCTCTCACACACCCACATAGGTGGGGGACGTGCACGAAGAGAACAGGTGCACGCACGGCGCACGTACTCCCGTCTCTTTCCCAACCACGCCCGTGCAGGCATACGGTGGAGCTCATTTCTGTACGAAAAGGCAGCCCACGTTGTAATTTGACACATGTATTGGTTGTCCACTTGATGGAGGATCATCTACCACGGTTGAACAAACAAATTGCGACTTGACACGTTATGTTAAAAAAGAGGCAAACCATCTGGGGCCTACCTTAGAGGCAAGGTTATATACACTCGAGGTGCTCTATACGTATTAATTTTGATATGTCCCGTCAACTCGCAGAACGAGGAGAAGCTTGCTTACTACGCCGTCTCCCCCGCCCACGGGCGCGGTGGCTCGCAGGACGAGGTGAAGCTTGCTTACTACTACCTCCATCCTGGTTTATTGGTCCCTGTTGTATATCGTGTCAAATTTTGACTATAGATTGAACTAACAAAACGTTCGTGCATTTTACCAAAAATTATATCATTGAAAACTATGTTGAATTACGAATCCAACGATATAATTTTTGTTGACATGCATTAACATTTTGTTAGCTAAATATTTGGTCAAAATTTGGCACGAACTACAAAGGTGACCTATAAACCAGGACAGAGGTAGTAGTACTACGCCTTACGCCCACTCCCTCGCCCACGCACGGGGTGGCTCGCATGACGAGGAGAAAATTTTACTACACCCTCCATTTACTCCTCGTCCCTACCTTGGTTAGAGAGATTATCATATTGTTTGGAATATATGTCTTTTAGTAGTAGTAGTAGTAGGAATAGTACAGTGGTATATAGGAGTAGTACTACTACAACAATTTCCTTGGAGTTCGTGGTGCAGCAAGCTAGTCTAGGCTATGTCACTACTCCCTCCTTTCCAGTTTATGGCTCAATTTCAAAATCTCTCCAACCAAGGTAGACGGTGAGTGGTGGAATTAATTTTGTAGTTTGCACAAGTAATGTACACTCGTTTTTCTCAAGAAGTTATGTTTACCGAGGCATTAATAGAATGAATGCATGCATGACCACTAAATTTCCATGAACTTCTACATGCATTGGTGAGTTTTCTCTTGACAATGCTTGCATCGGGTGATTTAACGCACCTCGAAATCCAACATGTGATGGTACTACTACTAGTAGAATTGAGAATTATAAAACGGAAAAACGAATTTTTTTAGACGAGCCCTATAAACCAGAAAGGAGGGAGTAGTAAGTAGTATACTACCTCCATAGTGGGTACGTACTCCGTAAAATCAGATTTTTCCCAAAACTAAGTCGCTCAACCTTTATTTGCTTGTTTCCCTTCCTGCCTCGTTGCCTCGAACAGACTATGCCAAACTCCCCTGCCTGCCGCGCGGGAAAAAAACTCTCCCTCGCCTTTTTTTAGTCCGGGTTTGTATCGATGGATCACGCGAAGCAGGCAAAACCAAGCCGTGTCTTGTACTCCTCCATCGATGCTCGCTTTCATGAATTATGTACTTCCTCTCACTGACATGTGGGACATATAGCAGCCGGGTCGACGTGTCATGCACCAAATAACAGTGCAGAACAACATGGGGGACACACCCCAGTCGTACCGCCCCAGTAGTAGTAATGGGCAATGAGACATCAAATCACAAAGCCGCACCTTCCCAGACGGACGAAGCAACCATTATTTCACACTTCGCTTCGCCATCATCTCCTTCAAGAAATCCACGTAGTATTGCTTCTGCCATTGTTCTGCCTCAAGAGGGACACGCGCATCGCCTTGGTACATCATGACACGTGGAACCGCATGACAGGCCATGATCCCCCGCCCATCGCTTGGTAAAATCACCTCATTTTTACTACTTCCTCTGTATTGGTTTACAGGGCATGCACGTCATTCTAGGTTAAGAATATAACTGGCTATATATGTGATGAACAGTATATGTTTAGATACTACATCCGGTTAAGAATCGAATGATATACTTTTTGTGACATAGTAACTCATATTTAGTTAGTCAAATGGATGACCGAGAACTACGTGCGCGCCCTATAAACCGAGACGGAGAGGGTAGTATAGTACGTATATTTTGAGATCAATATAGTCGGGATTCACCAAGGAGCAAAACCAAGTGGTAGGATGCTCCTGTCGTGTTGGCGTACTAACTCAAGCAGGGTCATTTCGCACACGAAATGGTGACACACTTAACAGGAACCCTTTGGCCGACATGTGGCTTATCCACCATCTTGTTCCACGTGCGATGCACCAAATTACAGTTCGGAGCAGCGGTTGGACTTCGAGGCACCCCGGTCGTAGCGCCGCAGTAGTAGTAAATGAGCGATGGGGGACAAAGCCCCACCTTTCCCGCATTAAGCTGGATGGACGAAGCAACCATCATTTCACTCTAGGGCGCAGGAGCATAAAGAAAATAGAAAACAAATGATGTGTGCGGCAGCTACCGAGGGCACCCTAGGGTGGGGGCCTCCACTACAAATCCATTTTTTTTGAAGCGCCTCCACTACAAATCCGCTT
This sequence comes from Triticum aestivum, assembly GCF_018294505.1. Classification (NCBI taxonomy): domain Eukaryota; kingdom Viridiplantae; phylum Streptophyta; class Magnoliopsida; order Poales; family Poaceae; genus Triticum; species Triticum aestivum. The sequence goes on from NC_057798.1 coordinate 131,956,560, forward strand.
CTCCCTCGTTTTCTTGAAGAAAACCGATGATGCGTGCGGCGGTAGGGTTTGTAGGGGTACTATGGCGTGTGGGACCATGTCGTAGTAAACGGGAGAGGGATTGAATTCGAGTCAACGCCTTAATATGTGTGGTCCGCTTGGTTTTATGGGAATGAGGCAGCATTTTGGGTTCGGGGAGCAGTGGAGATATACGTACAAAAAATTGTGGACGTAGGTTCGACCGAAAGGCAATGATGCATGGGCCCTGCATTTTGATATACACGCGGCTGCGTGAATTTTGCTACTCTAGTCAAAACTAGTAAGGTACACATGCATTGAACGCATGAGATTCGGAAACCAAATTATGAATAAATACATAGTATAGCATGTAAAGCTTTGAGTCATATATGCATGATGTAGATGTTTGTTTAGTTCTTATAGTTAATCTCATTCAAAATCATTTAGTTTTGTAAAAATGTTAAGATTCACGGGAATGTGCATTGTAAAGCATAAAGTAAAAAAATAATGACAATTCATTTAGAAATAAAAAAGTTTGGGCAATTATGATCCGGAAGATTCTAGAACAAAGGAGAAGTGCTTGTGTTTTGGAAAAGCATGCACGTCCCACATCTCTTATTGGTTGATATGTCACGAGACAAGAAACAAGGAGGGAGTAAATGTACCATGCCGAAGTGTTTTTGGATTATTCGGTTTTCGGAAGATGACTTACACACCTAGACGGAGGGAGTACAATGAGAAAAAATGAATTGCAGTTAAAAGAATGACATTTCTAACAAAATGTGAATGTGAACTACATATGTGTACACGTGACCAGCACATACATTGTCAATACAAAATTTAATGCAAGAAATAACTTATGAGTAACATGCATGAATTGATTATGTGGTGCTTGCATGGATAGAGTAGAAAAACAATGTGATTTATGACTTGCATGCATGACGTGTTCTTGTGCCATAGTTGCATGTCTAGGAAAAAAGCTACTAGTGGGTTGTACTAGCTATTTAGGAATAGAAGATGTATACATGGAAGTTGTAGGGAAAGAGATGACATGTATCTCAATTCCTATGAGTAGGGAATGGAAAAGAGATGTCATTTGGTTCACATCATAAGAACTTTTCTATTGAATCTAGAGATGACATGTATCTCAATTCCTATGAGGAGGGATTAGAAAAGAGATCTCATTTGGTTCACATCATATGAACTTTTCTATTGAATATGTGCTAATGTTTATTTTCCTTTGAAATTATGGGAGTATATGAATCCATTCATATGAACCAAGTGGCTCTAAACCTATAAAAATGATATCATGTTTATTTCCTTTGAAATGTGGAGTATATGAATCTATTCCTATGAACCAATTGGCTCTAAAGGAAAAAATCCTATAAAAATCATATCATATAGAGTTCCTATGACATTCCTCGACACCATAGGATGGTTGAAATTGTTGTAGGTGATACGACCGTCTTTCTTTGTAGACTCCTACCCCATCTTTATAGTTACCTCTCGAAGATAAATGAAATTATATATACTGGGTATTCTATATGTGCATTTTGGTACACGAAAACTCGGTAAAAGTTTGCGAGGTTCAAATTTTCAATAAAGCTATATGCACTACATTTTGGAATGCAGGGGGAGCCTACGGTAGTTGCTAACACTCACGTGGAAGATTTGTGTGTAGGAGGAGGTGCTGTTTTGTTAAATAACATGGCAAAACTGATATTGTTGGATGCCAATCTAACGGTTCTTTCGGCGTTCGTCAGGAAACGGCTTGTGGCGAACGTTTGTCGGACAATGATTTACGGACACATGCATTGCATTGATACGTGCCCCCCCCCTCTCTCACGCACACACGCACCCTCACGAGTCACGACTCTCCCGAGTTCTCTCGCACCCACCGTCAATCTGTAGGTAGACGTCACACACATATGTGCTCTTCACACCCTACCCTCAGAACTTCTAAAAAACAGAAGACGTCACGCACCTTTTATTTTAGCTCACACGTCACACACTTATACTATTACTCTTGTGGCGAACATTCTTTGGGCATAGTATATTGTACTCTCACGAAGAGAAGTAGTGCACGCACGCACAAGTTCTCTCACACCCACTCGCGGGTACACGTAGGAGCGCATTTTTTGAAGCTGGTACAACAAAATCACTCCACTATATATATATAAGCAGGATCCTTAGCGCGTGCTTTACTAGGGTTCCTCTCTTTCATTCTCTCATCACTACTAGGGAAAACCCTAGAAGTAGCGCGTGTCTAAAGCCTATCAGTAGCGTGGGGTGCAGCACTACTAGTAAGGCGCTATAGCTAAAGGTTAGCAGTAGCATGCGTGGGACCACGCTACTGCTATATCGACTTAGTAGCAGCGCTTTGTACTATGAGCGCTACTGGTAATTAGTAGTAGCGCTTCTCCTAGCACGCGCTACTACTATTATTCCGTATTTATTTTTTATTTCATGTTGTATTCATCCACCTTTATACAACTTTTCATACCGCAACAATTTAGAGAATGATTTTACATCATAATGAGTTATTACATCACTGGGAGAAAGAATCGTGGACTAGTTTCAAGTGTATGTCCATCCACTTGAAACTAATCCACGGTTCCTTCACCAATGATATAATATATCATCATCATCATCATCATCATATCATTAACAACTTATCATCATAATACATCATTGTCATATAACACCTCCTCATGATCATCGTTTTCATCAATGAGACATCACATACAAGTTGGTCACTAGACATAATCACAACTACTCATCATCATCAACTCTCATAAACATATTGTACCTCATAGGACCTACTACATTCTCTTAGGACCTACTATATTATCTTAGGTAAAATAGCATAAAACAAGATAGCCCCTGACTCTCCATTATGGAGAATGGAGATTATCCTGTCTCTAATTCTTGCTTATCGCACAATGTTGCTTCCAAGAACCTCCTTACGACTGTCCATACAATTTCTCCATTCTTTGATTATCATGTGTTCACCGGTTTTAGAAATCTGGTATATACAGCTGAGATTCGTAGGACGACCTGGTTGTATGTTCAAAACATCAAGGCGACCATTCTGATACATCAAATGAGGCACACAATCCATCGGGATTTTCTGTTGAAAAACATACTAATATCTTCGTAGTTAGCAATGTAGTTCAGTTTTAGAAGTATGCAAAAGATGCACGGATGTCGTAATAGGAAAAAATCTTACCAGGATATCTCCATGGAAGTTATCGTGGTTCAACACGTGCACTAGTGGCACGTATTGACCATAATTTGGAGGAGTTCGATAAAAGGCATTGTAATTCTCAAGATCAGTACAATATGCGACCTGATGACTTTTCTCCTGATAAGTTAACAGAGCCATCGTTGTAATTGGTTCTGTCTACTGTCTTCCGCATATTCTTTGAAGAATGAAAGTAAGCTATCGATGGAAATAAGCTGTCAACTATTTTGAAATAAACAATATAAATTACTTAATAACTATGTTTGAGAAGCTCACATAGGGGAAGAATTGGAAGCGTATCAACAAGGACCCAAATGTCCAAATTTTCTTCGGCGGTGTTAGGATCACCAAGATCCATGGTGACAAGCATACCCTCATAAAAACCATACATCTCGCAAAGTGCTTCCCAATTCTTGCAACCAAAATGGGTTACACTCTCAGAATTGTACAGATTTACTTCAAAACTCATACCATGATGGGTCCTTAGGTGAATTTTCTTTGTTTCCATACTTTCATGGTCTTCAAAACCCATCCTCTCCAAGACATAGCGTCTTGCATAGCATGGGATAAGCTAGTCGAATTGTAAAACATGAAACGTACACGTTGAAATAGTTGAAGTCGTGCTTAATTACGAAAAACACTTCTTGTCATTGCGTACCGTTTCAACATCGAAGGTCTCCTCGAGCTTAATGCTGAAGCACCGATCTTCTCCAGGTGAAGGAACCGTCGCACATACCTCGGTCGTCGTGGCACCAGTCGCACTCCCCCGGGAGACTTTCGTTGTCCGGGTACGACATTTCCTATGTTCATAATTCAAAGATTAAACTTGTACAATTAAATATATGTACACAAAGACTAAATTAGGACATTATTATTCATCACGGGTTGACTATCGGTCTGTCGAGTCTTTTCTTGAAAACTCTCAGCTCACGTGGTGTATATATTCGACCGTCGGTGATGGTAGCTCCTCCTTTCGTTCCCGAGTGCATTACACCAAATTGTCTAGCACACGGGAATGAAAGAGAAGCTACCCCCACGACGACAGTTGGGATTTTTCGTCCTCTCATATATGGTGGAGAATCTCCCGCACTGATTCCTCTCTGACATTTGCGACCGTCGGTGATGGTCGTTACTCCTCCTTCCCCTAGGGCATTACAAAAAATTGTCTAGCACCCGTAGAAGAAGGAGAAACGACCCCCACGACAACAGTCGGTATTCTTCGGCCTCAACAGACTTAAAGTCAACCCAAAATATTGCTTAATTATCTTTCTAGAAAATCCAGGCCACTCGATATTTCCTACATATTCTAGCACAGGTCATGACAAAATTCATGGAAAATTCCAGCATGACCTTTGCTAAAACAGGACATATCGAGCGCCTGAAATTTGCTGGAACAGAAATTAATCAACACTCCGGCAAAACATAGGCTACTCAGAGGTGTAACCTGAACATGACCAGTCACTTGGGCTACCACATATCCTATTTGAGCAACACAAGATATACATGTTTTTATCTACATCATATCTTATAGGACTCATATTGACATGGATATTTGGCTGGTCTCACCTCGAGGTCGGAGGGGGTCGGTGACGGGGATGACGGCGAGGATGCTGGAGGGGCTCCTTTATTTCTGCAAAAACAAAAACCCTATAAGTTATCACTAATACATCCTGAATAGTATCATACACACAACATCACTAATACAACTAAAACCCTAGCAAACGATGGGTATAGACGACAAGGATGCGGGATAGGCATCGTCGACATCGATGCGGGAATAATTGGTTAAACTAAAAAAAACATATGTGACATGTTCAACTAGTTCTATTAATTCAACTAGTTCTCACTAAATATAAACTTACTATAAATTGAAATAAAGTAGTTCTTTCTAAAAATAAACTAGTTCAACTAGTTATATTAATTTTCTTACTAAAAATACATTAGTTCTATTAATTCAACTAGTTCTTACTAAAACTAAACTAGTTCAACTAGTTTATTAATTTACTTACTAATTATTTTAAACACTTAATAAAAACAATAAAAAACTACATTATACAATAGTAAAAACCTATAGTGAAAACAGAAAAAAAGATGGAGGGAGGAGGGGAAGAGAGGAGGGAGAGAGGAGGAGGGGGAGGAGGCCAGTTGCATCGGAGGAGGGAGGGGGCGGGGGAGGAGGGGGAGGGGGAGGCCGGAGGAGGAGGAGGGGGGCGGGGGTGGAGGAGGGGGGAGGGGCGGCCAAAGGAGGAGGAGGGAGAGGGGCGGTGGGAGGAGGGCGACCAGAGGAGGAGGGGGAAGAGAGAGGGGAGGAGGGAGGAGGGAGTACCTCGGCGAGGAGCAGCATGGTGGTGGAGGACGACATACTGGTTCGGCGCGGGCGAGAGCGAGTGAGAGGGAGTGAATGTGCGTGAGAGGGTGAACCGCTCCAGGATAAGGTAAGTAAGTAGTAGCGCGTTTCAGAGAAACGCGCTACTGCTACGGGCGGTAGCAGTAGCAATGGTTAGTGGTACGCGCTACTGCTCAGTGGGGCTAGCCATCTCCGCCCAGTACAAATATAGCAGGAGCGCGGTTTGTCAGAACGCGCTACTGCTAAAGTAGTGGCTGTAGCGCAGTTTATTTTAAAACTCTACTACTAAGTAGCAGTAGTGCCCTCTTTTGTCCAGCGCTACTGCTAAGATGTTGTGTATAAGGTTTTCCCTAGTAGTGCATGCTCACCAGATCTAAGCAAGACTTAGGTGGCCACACTCTCTCTTTGCTCACGGCTGGTCACAAATCCGGCCGGACCACCTCGACCGGGGCAGGGGTGTAGTTGCATCGTTCACGCTGTCGTCGGCAGCGAGGGAGGAGACCAATAGCTGCCCGCGCATCCCGATCGGCGGCCGTGCCGATCTCTCCGATAGAGCACTGCCTCAAGAGGGCCTCCGGCCCCTTCTTCCTCCATGCGGTATTGTGGCCAAGATGCGGCCTCCGGACGCCATCTTTGCCACATGCTGACGACCCTCGGGTATATATTCATTCCAAACCTACCTTGTTCTACTGCCCCAGCTCCCCACGTGGCTGCGTGTGGATCTTTTCCTAGTTATGTCGGCTGTTCCAAAGCCACCTAGACTTTTACTATTATTAGAGCTAAAGGTAGTTCATACAGTCGAATCTAAGATTTGGTTTAAACAGGGAAGAAAGTGGGAAAGTTGTAGCATGAATCTAGGACTGGGTTCCAAGAGGAAACAGGGGAAAGTAGTAGATACTGGCTACCCATCCGGTCTCTTGGTTGAAAAGGCGAAGAAAGCATGGTGGATGGCAGAGGGTGGGGGGAAGTGGAGTCTCTTGGTTCAAAAAGGAAAGAAAGTGAGGGGTGTTGGTGGACAATGCAAATGAGAATGAGCAGGTCTAGATTTGTTGTGCTCACATAGGAAAATGTCGCCGAGGAGATAAAAATGGGACAAATGCAGACATGCTACCTGAGTGTTTGCCGCTTGCGGCAAACACATCTTCCTCACCACTTTATGCCCCTGCTGTCCCTATGCCCATATCACTACCGTTAATGTAAAATCACATGAAGCATTAAGAAATGCCACCTAATGACACTATATGTAACGGTCTAGTGCCATTGATAAATTGAAGCAATGCCACCACCATTTTATGAAGTGCTTCCGTCTTGCTTTATTTCCCATGAATTGTGTTTTTGCAGTTACACTTAAATCTCACACTGCTAACATTGCTTCATCCCAGTGGAACTGCACAAATTTGATTGCACATTTACTGACCATGTGCTACTCTCATCACAGTAATACTAATGCTATTGTTCTGCATGTTAATCTAGTGGCAGTGTTGATGTGATGTGATGCTACTTACTTAAGGGCACTTTCATACTGTCAATCTAGTGCCAATTATCACACAATAGATGTTGCTGTTAATGATACGCCACTGCAAATATCTGTCACTGTTTAAACAACCATATTTCATATTTGCGCAAACAGGGATGTCTATCTCCATGTCGTTTCTAGTTGCGCAATCAAAAGTACACACCTCATTTTTAGTACAACTCCACAAAATGAGATGGGTATTCCTAGCTGTCGTCCTCTAACCACCAGTGTTCTAGGTATTCCTACATTGGTAGTAACTAGGTAGAATGACCAAAGCAATCTAAAAGAAGCTGATTCGTATGTTTTTCTTCCTGATTGCAGTGCAAGGACGAGCGAACACAACTACATCCTACTCCAGAATGCACTTTCTATGAGTTGATCCATGGACCGAGGACTAGCTAGCACGGCTGCACGGAGGTTTTTGGGACAGGTGTGCGGACAAGAGGCATTGTGGTCTGCTTATTTCTGCAAATAGCGGTGCTTAAATTTAGTGGAATGCACAAGAATTTCAGCTAGTCAGTACACTACATAGTTCAGTTCAGCATTCCAGATTGAACTCCAAGAAAAACAGGGTGAACTCTAGGAAATTTAAGCCTGCCTAGGGATGCCCTTTGCTCAGAGAAGCCTTGCTTGTTTTTTCCTGATTTGTAAACCTTCTCACAACTTTGTCTTTTGCTATGAACTAGTATATGTTTGTTACATTCTATGAATCATTGATATGTATAAAATTGCTTAACTTATGATTTTCAAGTTTTTTATGAAGCCCAGTTTAATGTGAGTGTTCCACATGAACGCTGGACTAGCATGTGAACGTTTGGAATTTACATTGTAGCCTCAGTTAACTGCATGAACCACTATAATAAGATATGTAGTTGCTTATATGTCAGACAGCAGATTATTGATTGTTAGTTGGTTGATAGCCTAGTGTTGAAGCGAGCTGAGCCGATGTGTCGTGTTTTGCACAATAGCTTAAAGGTGGTGTAGCACCAACAGTGTTTACAATTACTTATGTATCATCGGCGCACAGTTCTCGAACGAGTACTCTATTTCATCAAACACACACTACTTGTATGATAAACCATGAGAACTTATGTCTTACCATGCCATATTCAGGAAAAACTACTGAGGATGCATCTGTTTCGGCAACAATTACGATGGTTCTCACATGATTCACGGGCACACAAAAGTAGCAGCAGTTCCCATAGACGGATTCAAACAGAGTACTAACCCCAGAGGCCTCGACAATAGGCAAGGTTCGGATAATTAGACACAATCCAAACTACTATTAAACACTAGCTGGGGCAACTATTTCATGCCTTGATCTAATTTGGGCTGGACACAAGACGGACCTTGCCATGAACACCATCGAGGACGTCTGGCAGGAGCTCAATCCTGTGAACCTTCATGAAGATAACCTCGAGGCCTTGCCACTCATAAACTTGTTTGTGGAGGCATGCTGCTACCTCTTGAGCATGCGTTGGTTTTCCCTTGAAGAGGAAAGGGTGATACAACAAAGTAGCGTAAGTATTTCCCTCAGTTTTTGAGAACCAAGGTATCAATCCAGTAGGAGACTACACGCAAGTTGCCTAGTACCTACACAATCAATCAAGAACCTTGCAACCAACGCAATAAAGGGGTTGTCCATCCCTTCACGGCCACTTGCAAAAGTGAGATCTGATAAAGATAATAAGATAAGTATTTTTGGTATTTTTGTTGTATAGATTGGAAAATAAAGGTTGCAAAATAAATAGTAAACTAGAATTATAGATCGGAAACTTATATCACGTAAAGTAGACCCAGGGCCATAGGTTGCACTAGTGGCTTCTCCCAAGATAGCATATATTACGGTCGGTGAACAAATTACTGCCGAGCAATTGATAGAAAAGAACATAGTTATGAGAATATCTAGGCATGATCATGAACATAGGCATCACGTCCATGTCAAGTAGACCGAAATGATTCTGCATCAACTACTACTACTCCACACATCAACCGCTATCCAGCATGCATCTAGAGTATTAAGTTCATAAGAACAGTGTAACGCAGTAGGCAAGATGACATGATGTAGAGGGATAAACTCAAGCAATATGATATAAACCCCATCTTTTTATTCTCGATGGCAACAATACAATACATGCCGGTTCCCTTTCTGTCACTAGGATCGAGCACCGCAAGATTGAACCCAAAGCTAAGCACTTGTCCCATTGCAAGAAAGATCAATCTAGTAGGCCAAACTAAACCGATAATTCGAAGAGACTTGCAAAGATATCAAATCATGCATATAAGAATTCAGAGAAGAATCAAATATTGTTCATAGATAATCTTGATCATAAACCCACAATTCATCAGATCTCGACAAACACACCACAAAAAGTATTAGATCGAATAGATCTCCAAGAACATCAAGGAGAACTTTGTATTGATAACCAAAGAGAGAGAGAGAAGAAGCCATCTAGCTAATAACTATGGACCGGAAGGTCTGTGGTAAACTACTCACACATCATCGGAGAGGCTATGGTGTTGATGTAGAAGCCCTCCGTGATCAAATTCCCCTCCGGCGGATCAACGAAAAAGGCCCCAATTTGGGATCTCACGGGTACAGAAGGTTGAGGCGGTGGAAAAGTGGTTTCATGGATCCCCTGGATGTTTTTGGGGTATAAGAGTATATATAGGCAAAAGAAGTAGGTCGGTGGAGCTACGAGGGGCCCACGAGGGTGGGGGCGCGCCTACCCCCCTGGGCGCGCCCTCCTGCCTGCGGCTGCCTCGTTGCATCTCTCACTTCCACTCCAAGTCTCCTGGATTGCGTTTGTTCCAAGAAAGATCCTCGTGAAGGTTTCGTTCCGTTTGGATTCTGTTTGATATTCCTTTTCCGTGAAACACTGAAATAGGCAAAAAAAAGAGTAATTTGCACTGGCCTTTGGTTAATAGGTTAGTCCCAAAAATAATATAAAAGAGTATATTAAATCCCATTAAACATCCAAAACAGATAATATAATAGCATGGAACAATCAAAAATTATAGATACATTGGAGACGTATCAAGCATCCCCAAGGTTAATTCATGCTCGTCCTCGAGTAGGTAAATGATAAAAACAGAATTTTGGATGTGGAATGCTTCCTAGCATAATTTTCAATGTAATTCTCTTTAGAGTGGCATGAATGTTTAGATCCAAAAGATTCTAGACAAAAGTTTAATGTTGACATAAAAATAATAATACTTCAAGCATGCTAACAAGCAATTATGTCTTATCAAAATAACATAGCCAAAGAAAGCTTATACCTACAAAATATATAGTTTGGCCATGCTTCATTTTCGTCACACAAAATGCTCCCATCATGCACAACCCCAATGACAAGCCAAGCAATTGTTTAATACTTAGCCTTTTCAGACTCTTTCAACTTTCATGCATGTCATAGCCTGATTTTTGGCCCTTTCTTTTTCATTTGTTTTTGTGAGATTTTTGCTTGAGTTTTCTTTTCCGTGGCTTTGTGGTCTGGAAACTGAAGAAGATGCCCTCTTCTTTTTTTCCAGAGTGGCTTGTCATCCTCAAACCCTTCCCAAGACCTTGCCATTTTATCCTAGCCCAACCCCAATATTCTTTTGCTTGGGAATATTTCCTTTTTATATTAAAGGAATAACCATGTCTGCCCTATGTTGTGAAGCAACCTATATTTCTGTCACTCCTAGAATTCCCAAATAATTCTCATAAATTTTTTGGGTCATATCTTCCTCAAATATGGCAAAATATTTCATTGGCCCTGTTTCCCATCATGCTCAGTTAATTACTGTCCTATTTTGTCCTGAATGGCAGATTGTGAAGCAAGTGCTATTTATCTTTGCCCAATTGACCTCAAACCCCTTGGACACCTTTTCCTATCCATATCATTGCCACATGCCAAAATGAAACCACATTTGCCTAGTAAATATTCCTGAGCAATTTTTCAAAGTTCCTATATGAGGGAATTGGTTGTGAACGAAGTATTAGCTAGGTTAATCCAATTGAGTTGAATTTTTGCATGGTCTTTCATTTTGTCAAATCAAAGCCCTCCTCAAGATTTGAGCTCATGCAATGCATCCATGTGAGTTGAGCATCAATTCTTTGGTTCTGTCCAAATTTTCAGTTAATGAAGCAAGTATATTTTATCTTGCTCCATTATGTCTAAAAATTTTCCTAGGCCTTCTCCTACCTATATAACCTATTTCCACAAGTTTTGGGATCATTTCATCTAGCCATTTTCCCTTAGAGTTTTCCCAATTTTCTGGACAAGGAGGATAGCTATGAAGGAAGTACCATTTTGGCTTGGCCAAATGGCATGAAATTTTTATGGCACTCTCTTATGCCCAAATCATCTCGCCATGTTCATTTTCAGCTCAAATGGTTACTCCTAGTTAGTGCCACTTCATCAATTTGATTCTGAACCAATTTAAGCAGTTGTGAAGCAACTATATTAAATCTTGGTCCATTTCCTTCCAAACTTCACCAATATCATAGTCTTTCCGTAGTTAAACACCCTAGACAACTCCATTGCTCCTAACAATCCCCTGTTGATGACCAGTGCATGGACAAGTTTGATGTAGCAAACTTCTCTCGATGAATCCGAGCTTTCTATGGCTTCTTCCGCTTATATTTCTCCTCCCACAACCTCAGTGATGCAAGGACTCATCACTAGGCAGCTCGCGACAGTCTCTTACTTCCCCTCCTTGTCGGGCACAATGGTGACCGCATCATTTGCATGTGCTCTGGCACATTGGTCGCGTCCCGAGCGTCGTTTTGCTCGGGCACGGCCCGTGGTCGTCCCATTCGCTCACCTGTGCATGTCTAGCGTGTTTCCCGCGTTGTCGCGGTCCCTCTGGAGCCCTTGCCCCCTCCATCTTCTTCTTTGGTGAGCCGTCCCCATAGCTGTACAGTTCCATCCCATGACCACGTCATCTTCCTCGGTCGTGTTCTCTTCCTTCTCGTGTCCTCGAGCGTTGCTCGTCTCCGTGAGCTCTGCCACTCGTTCGTTCCCTCCCTCGTCGCCTTCCCGTGCCACCCCGTGCTCGCTGGCCGTCGCTGGAGCCTCAGCCGGACATGCCCGGCGGCACCCCGGCCCGTGCCTCTCGCCCGGCTATATATAGCCCTCCCCGAGCCCCTCCGAGCAATCCAGCAGCCTCGCCTCACTCCATTAGCCCTCCTCGACCACCCAACAGAGCTCGAGAAGCTCTCCTCCCCTCCCACTGCTGCCATGGCCACCGCCTCTGCCCATCTTCGATTCTGGCGGTCTGCACCTCCTCCCTGCCGCTAGCCACCACCAGTGAGATACCCTCACTCTGGCGAACCTCCACAGGCCCTCTCACCCTCACTGGAGCCACTGTGGCCACGAGCCCATCTCCTCCTGTAGCTCCCCTCCGCCATGTCCCCTGTCCTCCTGGACCTCAAGGTCCCTGGCGACCGCACCACCCTAGAACGGAGCCGCCTCGATGTCCCGATTCTGCCGGTATCCTCGACGCCTTGAGCGATGGCCGAAGCTGCTGGCAACCCTCGTCAGAGCCGCGCCCCTGCTCTGCTCCATCGGGTACGCGCGAGGTAGGAGATGGAGAAGAGGCCAGGTGGGCCTCCTCCTTTAGCATACACCACCTAGCAGCAACTCCGGACTGGCCCCGCCTCTACATGCGTTGACCCAGGCGGCCAACATGGATAAGTGATGGGCCCCACCCCGTGGGACCCGCACGTCAGCGAAACAAGCCCCGGCCCCGCCCACGCTAACGTGGATAAGTGGAGACGTACTCCTGGTGAGTACGCTTTCCCTTATCGAAAGCATATTTCACTTCCTCTTCGGGCGTAAGTACGCTTTCCCTTATCGAAAGCATATTTCACTTCCTCTTCGGGCGTAAGTACGTTTTCCTCTCTGGAAAGCGTATTTTATCAAAACCGCTTCTGCCTTATCCACTTATGGATTTGTTTGTGATGATATTTTTGCAAAAAAGTCCCTGATCTTCATCTCTTCACAATTTTTTTACCCGTAACTCCGATTGAGGTGAATCGAACGCCCACATGTTCGTCTCTTCAAGCCTGAACTTTTAGTACCATATTCACTATGGTTTCACCTACTGGAAATGACCATTTTGCCCTTGCCCCTAATCAGCCCCCTCCGAGAGAGAATCTTTTCCGGCAAATCTTTCCGCGGCTTCACCGCACCTCTTCCCGAAGCCTTCTTCATCCCCAGGCAAGCCACAACCACCATTTGCATGATGGCCATGCAGTAGCATTGGTTTTAAACTTGAATCTTTAATAACTATATGTTTGTTTTGCTACTGTTGTCATTATTTCGGTTATGCTTATGGACCGGTGGTTACTGTCATGCCATGTTTTCTTGCACTTGGTTATTATGTTCTACCTGCTAGTATTACTTTAATATGTCATGCTTGACAGTAGTACATGTGGATGTTGGTGATGTTCTTCGGTGCATGACCATCGTCTGTTCCGAGTACCGTTGTTATGCAAGTTCCTTTGCATCCAGTTGGTTAAAAGTTTGCATGGTAGTTTTATCGTTATGTTCTTGCATGATGTTTATTGTTGATGCTAGTGGTCATGTTATGCGATGAGTAGTGTTATACTTGTGATATTCATGCTTGTCATTAGGCCATGCTCACTTGGATATGATTCATTGTTGATATGGTTGATAGTTATGTTGTACCCTCATGTTATGTTGATATCATGCTCATGCATTGTAATTGCATCATGTTATTTTATCATGGCTCAACATATTTGCATTCAAGTTTAACTGGATTAAATTAAACTTGAACAACTATTGGTTGAGTCATGGTGCCACCATATCGAGCTGACCAGTGCAACCACGCTTACATTTGTGGAAAGGTTCTAGTTGGGTCTATTGTCATGCCTCTCGCCGGTGCGTCCAACGAGGGAAGGTTATGCGCGGGCGCTACCCTGATCAGGTAGGACGGCATAAGCCTTGTGTCCCCGTTGTTGAGTATGGATCCTTCTCCCCATTTGGGACCGTTTTGCCACGACGGTGGCCATTGGTGCATTTGGTAGGCACGGGGCCACCCAGGACTTAGCCCAAAGGGGAGTTGGTCGGAGTGGCCAGGAGAGTGTCATGGTAGTATGTCGGTTTTGTCAAGATGCCATTGGTCCACCCGAATGGGAGTGCGAGGCCATGGGTTCTGTGGTGTGGGTACAGTGTGCTAACCTCTGCAGAGTGTGTGTTAAATCTATCGATAGCCATGCCCACGGATAAGGGCCCAGTTCGTAGTCGGTCACACTATAGGTCAACAGTAATAATAATAATAATTTTCTTAATAACAACCCTGGTTCAATGGTGAAAAAAGTTGGTTGATATTTATGTGATTGTGAGAGGATCACTGTGGTATCGTGGATACCGAGTTGATGGATATTTGTGGTGTTATGCGAGAGTCAAGGGTAAAGGTCAAGCTCCTTGTGGTCATGAATGATTACTATGATATTGTTAATACCAAGCTTGATTGGATCCTGAGATGATCATGTGATGCCCGTGATGGTAAGTTTGTGCAGTTGATGGTTACGATGTAACCCGAGCAGAGTAAGTTGGTGCATGATAGCATCATCATGTTGCATGCTAGTATTATCATGTTCATATGTTCATGCCATGCTCGTATTGTTCTAGTTGTATCAGTTTGTACATGCCATGTTGTTCTGATAGCATCATGTTCATCATTGCTTTATAATGGGAAATTGCCATGCTATTGTTTGTCTTGATTGCTTTGGTTGCTGTGAGCTTGCAAGGACATTCAATGTACTGACCTGGTGTGTCATGCCAGTTTGCAGGTCATGCCGGGTTTGATTGTTTGTTGCCGTGGATCCCTTGTTTGCGAGCTAGGATAAGCGTTCCGGCCAGAGTCCCTGTAGAGTGGAGTTCATCACCGTCGTTGATGTTCCGCTGCATCGTGTTGTTCTGCTGCTTGCATAAAGCAACCGTGGCAGGCCTAGTGTCGCCATGCCGATGTAACCCCTTGTACCCATATAGATTGTAATAAAGAGTTGATTTGTTCTATGCTAAGCAGTGTCGTATTCTAGAATACTTCTCCTAGATCTCTGGGTTGGAATATGGGGTGTTCCTGTTTCTCTGAGCCGGGGTGCCACAATGCAATATATGAGCGCGAGCCATGGACATAGCACTACGGGTGGAATAGAATATGATTATGGAGGTTGTGTGAGAAGACAAAAAAGGAGAATTCTCACATTGATGCGGTTAATCAATGGGCTATGGAGATGCCCATCAACTGATGTCAATGCAAGGAGTAGGGATTGCCATGCAACGGATGCATTGGAGCTATAAATATATGAAAGCTCAACGAAAGAAACTAAGTGGGTGTGCATCCAACTTGCTTGCTCATGAAGACCTAGGGCATTTTGAGGAAGCCCGTCATTGGAATATACAAGCCAAGTTCTATAATGAAAAATTCCCACTAGTATGTGAAAGTGACAAAATAAGAGACTCTCTATCAGGAAGATCATGGTGCTAATTTGAAGCAAAAGTGTGGAAAAAGGATAGTAACATTGCCCCTTCTCTCTTTTTCTCTCATTTTTTTATTTGGGCGCTCTTTTTTTATGGCCTCTTTTTTTCATTTGGGCTTCTTTGGCCTCTCTCTTTTCGTCCAGAGTCTCATCCCGACTTGTGGGGGAATCATACTCTCCATCATCCTTTCCTCACATGGGACAATGCTCTAATAATGAATATCATAACACTTTTATTTACTTACAACTCAAGAATTACAACTCGATACTTAGAACAAAATATGACTCTATGTGAATGCCTCCAGCGGTGTACTGGTATGTGCAATGAATCAAGAGTGACATGTATGAAAGAATTGTGAAGGTGGCTTTGCCACAAATTAAATGTCAACTACATGATCATGCAAAGCAATATGACAATGATGGAGCGTGTCATAATAAATGGAACGGTGGAAAAGTTGCATGGCAAGATATCTCGGAATGGCTATGGAAATGCCATAATAGGTAGGTATGGTGGCTGTTTTGAGGAAGATATAAGGAGGCTTGTGTGTGATAGAGCGTATCATATCACGGGGTTTGGATTCACCGGTGAAGTTTGCACCAACTCTCGTGGTGAGAAAGGGCAATGCACGGTACCGAAGAGGCTAGCAACGATGGAAGGGTGAGAGTGTGTATAATCCATGGACTCGACATAAGTCATAAACAACTCACATACTTATTGCAAAAATCTACAAGTCATCAAAACCAAGCACTACGCGCATGCTCCTAGGGGGATATATTGGTAGGAAAAGACCATCGCTCGTCCCCGACCATACGTGCATGCTACGGGACTTGCTAACCTCAACACAAGTATTCCTCAATTCCACAATTGCTCAACTAGCACGACTCTAATATTACCATCTTTATGTTGGAAATATGCCCTAGAGGCAATAATAAAATGGTTATTATTATATTTCTTTGTTCATGATAATTGTCTGTTATTCATGCTATAATTGTATTATCCGGAAATCGTAATACACGTGTGAGTACATAGACCACAACATGTCCCTAGTGAGCCTCTATTTGACTAGCCCGTTGATCAACAGATAGTCATGGTTTCCTGACTATGGACATTGGATGTCATTGATAATGGGATCACATCATTAGGAGAATGATGTGATGGACAAGACCCAAACCTAAGCATAGCTCAAAGATCGTGTAGTTCATTTAGCTAGAGCTTTTCCAAATGTCATGTATCATTTCCTTAGACCATTAGATTGTGCAACTCCCGGATACCGTAGGAGTGCTTTGGGTGTACCAAACGTCACAACGTAACTGGATGACTATAAAGGTGCACTACGGGTATCTCCGAAAGTGTCTGTTGGGTTGGCACGAATCGAGACTGGGATTTGTCACTCCGTATGACGGAGAGGTATCTCTGGGCCCACTCGGTAATGCATCATCATAATGAGCTCAATGTGACCAAGTGTCTGGTCACGGGATCATGCATTACGGTACGAGTAAAGTGACTTGCCGGTAAGATTAAATGAGGTATTGGGATACCGACGATCGAGTCTCGGGCAAGTAACGTACCGATTGACAAAGGGAATTGTATACGGGGTTGTTTGAATCCTCGACATCGTGGTTCATTCAATGAGATCATCGAGGAGCATGTGGGATCCAACATGGGTAACCAGATCCCGCTGTTGGTTATTGACCGGAGAGGCGTCTCGGTCATGTCTGCATGTCTCCCGAACCCGTAGGGTCTACACACTTAAGGTTCGGTGACGCTAGGGTTGTAGAGATATGAGTATGCAGCAAACCGAAAGTTGTTTGGAGTCCCGGATGAGATCCCGGACGTCACGAGGAGTTCCAGAATGGTCCGGAGGTAAATAATTATATATAGGAAGTCGAGTTTCGGCCATCGGGAAAGTTTCCGGGGTCAGCGGTATTGTACCGGGACCACCGGAAGGGTCCCGGGGGTCCACCGGGTGGGGCCACCTATCCCGGAGGGCCCCATGGGCTGAAGTGGGAGGGGAACCAGCCCCAGGTGGGCTGGTGCGCCCCCCCTTGGGCCCCCCTGCGCCTAGGGTTGGAAACCCTAGGGTGGGGGGCGCCTCCACTTGCCTTGGGGGGCAAGCCACCCCCTTGGCCGCCGGCCCCCCTAGGAGATCCCATCTCCTAGGGCCAGCGCCCCCCCTAAGGGCCCTATATAAAGAGGGGGGAGGGAGGGCAGCCGCACCCATGCACTTGGCGCCTCCCTTCCCCCTTGCTACACCTCTCCCTCTCGCAGACGCTTGGCGAAGCCCTGTCGGGATCCCTGCTGCATCCACCACCACGCCGTCGTGCTGCTGGATCTTCATCAACCTCTCCTTCCCCCTTGCTGGTTCAATAAGGAGGAGACGTCTCCCTGACCGTACGTGTGTTGAACGCGGAGGTGTCGTCCGTTCGGCGCTAGGATCTTCGATGATTTGGATCACGACGAGTACGACTCCCTCAACCCCGTTCTCTTGAACACTTCCGCTCGATCTACAAGGGTATGTAGATGCACTGCTCTCTCTCGTTGCTAGATGAACTCATAGATTGATCTTGGTGAAACCGTAGGAAATTTTTTATTTTCTGCAACATTCCCCAATAGTGGCATCATGAGCTAGGTCTATGCATAGTTCTCTTTGCACGAGTAGAACACAATTTTGTTGTGAGCATAGATGTTTTCAACTTTCTTGCCACTAGTAGTATTATTTTGCTTCAGCGGTATTGTGGGATGAAGCAGCCCGGACCGACCTTACATGTACGCTTACGTGAGACAGGTTCCACCGACTGAGATGCACTAGTTGCATAAGGTGGCTAGCGGGTGTCTGTCTCTCCCACTTTAGTTGGAGTGGATTCGATGAAAAGGGTCCTTATGAATGGTAAATATAAGTTGAAAAATCACGTTGTGGCTTTTACGTAGGTAAGAAAACGTTCTTGCTAGAACCCTATTGCAGCCACGTAAAACATGCAACAACAATTAGAGGACGTCTAACTTGTTTTTGCAGCATATGATTTGTGATGTGATATGGCCAAAAGTTGTGATGAATGATGAATGATATACTGTGATGTATGAGATCATGTTCTTGTAACAGGAATCACGACTTGCATGTCGATGAGTATGACAACCGGCAGGAGCCATAGGAGTTGTCTTAATTATTGTATGACCTGCGTGTCAATGATTTAACGCCATGTAATTACTTTACTTTATTGCTAAACCGTTAGCCATAGTAGTAGAAGTAATAGTTGGCGAGCAACTTCATGGAGACATGATGATGGAGATCATGGTGTCATGCCAGTGAAAAAGATGATCATGGAGCCCCGAAGATGGAGATCAAAGGAGCTATATGATATTGGCCATATCATGTCACTATTTAATTGCATGTGATGTTTATTATGTTTATGCATCTTGTTTACTTAGAATGACGGTAGTAAATACGATGATCCCTCATAATAATTTCAAGAAAGTGTTTCCCCTAACTGTGCACCGTTGCGAAAGTTCGTTGTTTCAAAGCACCACGTGATGATCGGGTGTGATAGATTCTAACGTTCACATACAACGGGTGTAAGACAGATTTACACATGCAAAACACTTAGGTTAACTTGATGAGCCTAGCATGTGCAGACATGGCCTCGGAACACAAGAGACCGAAAGGTCGAACATGAGTCGTATGGAAGATACAATCAACATGGAGATGTTCACCGATGATGACTAGTCCGTCTCACGTGATGATCGGACACGGCCTAGTCGACTCGGATCATGTATCACTTAGATGACTAGAGGGATGTCTAATCTAAGTGGGAGTTCATTAAATAATTTGATTAGATGAACTTAATTATCATGAACTTAGTCTAAAAAACTTTGCAAATATGTCTAGTAGATCAAATGGCCAACGCTCATGTCCACCTGAACTTCAACGCGTTCCTAGAGAAAACCAAGCTGAGAGATGGTGGCAGCAACTATACGGACTGGGTCCGGAACCTGAGGATCATCCTCATAGGTGCAAAGAAAGATTATGTCTTAGAAGCACCGCTAGGTGAAGCTCCCATCCCAGAGAACCAAGACGTCATGAACGCTTGGCAGTCTCGTGCTGATGATTACTCCCTCATTCAGTGCGGCATGCTTTACAGCTTAGAACCGGGGCTCCAAAAGCGTTTTGAGCAACACGGAGCATATGACATGTTCGAAGAGCTGAAAATGGTTTTCCAAGCTCATGCCCAGGTCGAGAGATATGAAGTCTCCGACAAGTTCTTCAGCTGTAAGATGGAGGAAAATAGTTCTGTCAGTGAGCACATACTCAAAATGTCTGGGTTGCACAACCGCTTGAATCAGCTGGGAGTTAATCTCCCAGATGACGTGGTTATTGACAGAATCCTTCAGTCGCTTCCACCGAGCTACAAGAGCTTTGTGATGAACTTCAATATGCAGGGGATGGAAAAGACCATTCCAGAAGTATATTCAATGCTGAAATCAGCAGAGGTAGAGATCAAAAAGGAACATCAAGTGTTGATGGTGAATAAAACCACTAAGTTCAAGAAAGGCAAGGGTAAGAAGAACTTCAAGAAGGATGGCAAGGAAGTTGCTGCGCCCGGTAAGCCAGCTGCCAGGAAGAATTCAAAGAATGGACCAAAGCCTGAGACTGAGTGCTTTTATTGCAAAGGGAAGGGTCATTGGAAGTGGAACTGCCCCAAATACTTAGCGGACAAGAAGGCCGGCAACACTAAAGGTATATGTGATATACATGTAATTCATGTGTACCTTACCAGTGCTCGTAGTAGCTCCTGGGTATTTGATACCGGTGTCGTTGCTCATATTTGTAACTCAAAGTAGGACCTGCGGAATAAGTGGAGACTGGCGAAGGACGAGGTGACGATGCACGTCGAGAATGGTTCCAGAGTTGATGTGATCGCCGCCGGCACGCTACCTCTACATTTACCTACGGGGTTAGTTTTAAACCTCAATACTTATTTAGTGCCAGCTTTGAGCATGAACATTGTATCTGGATCTCGTTTAACGCGAGATGGCTACTCATTTAAATCTGAGAATAATGGTTGTTCTATTTATATGAGAGATATGTTTTATGGTCATGCCCCGATGATCAATGGTTTATTCTTAATGAATCTCGAACGTGATGTTACACATATTCATAGTGTGAATACCAAAATATGTAAAGTTGATAACGATAGTCCCACATACTTGTGGCACTGCCGCCTTGGTCACATTGGTGTCAAGCACATGAAGAAGCTCCATGTTGATGGACTTTTAGAGTCTCTCGATTATGAATCATTTGACACATGCGAGCCATGCCTCATGGGCAAAATGACCAAGACTCCGTTCTTCGGAACAATGGAGCGAGCAACCAACTTATTGGAAATCATACATACTGATGTGTGCGGTCCAATGAGCGTTGAGGCTCGCGGAGGATATTGTTATGTTCTCACTCTCACTGATGACTTGAGTAGATATGGGTATGTCTACTTGATGAAACACAAGTCTGAGACCTTTGAAAAGTTCAAGGAATTTCAGAATGAGGTAGAGAATCAATGTGACCGAAGAATAAAGTTCTTACGATCAGATCATGGAGGAGAATATTTAAGTCACGAATTTGGTACGCACTTAAGGAAATGTGGAATTGTTTCAGAACTCACGCCGCCTGGAACACCTCAGCATAATGGTGTGTCCGAACGTCGTAATCGCACTTTATTAGATATGGTGCGATCTATGATGTCTCTTACCAATTTACCGCTATCTTTTTGGGGATACGCTCTAGAGACAGCTACATTCACTTTAAATAGGGCACCGTCTAAATCCGTTGAGACGACACCGTATGAACTATGGTTTGGGAATAAACCTAAGTTGTCGTTTCTAAAAGTTTGGGGATGCGATGCTTATGTCAAGAAACTTCAACCTGAAAAGCTCGAACCCAAGTCGGAAAAATGCGTCTTCATAGGTACCCTAAGGAAACCATTGGGTACACCTTCTACCTTAGATCCGAAGGCAAGATCTTTGTTACCAAGAACGGGTCCTTCCTGGAGAAAGAATTTCTCTCGAGAAAAGTAAGTGGGAGGAAAGTGGAACTTGATGAAGTACTACCTCTTGAACCGGTAAGTAACACAGCTCAGGAAGATGTTCCTGTGGTGCCTACACCAACTGGAGAGGAAATTAATGATGATGATCAAGGTACTTGAGATCAAGTTGCTACTGAACTTCGTAGGTCCACAAGGACACGTTACACACCAGAGTGGTATGGCAACCCTGTCCTGGAAATCATGTTGTTAGACAACGGGGAACCTTCGAACTATGAAGAAGCGATGGCGGGCCCAGATTCCAACAAATGGCTTGAAGCCATGCAATCCGAGATAGAATCCATGTATGAAAACAAAGTATGGACTTGGACAGACTTGCCCGATGATCGGTGGGTGATAGAAAACAAATGGATCTTTAAGAAGAAGACGGACGCAGATGGTAATGTTACGATCTATAAAGCTCGACTTGTAGCTAAGGGTTATCGGCAAGTTCAAGGGGTTGACTACGATGAGACTTTCTCTCCCGTAGCGAAGCTGAAGTCCGTCTGAATCATGTTAGCAATTGCCGCATACTATGATTATGAGATATGGCAGATGGACGTCAAAACAGCATTCCTTAACGGTTATCTTAAGGAAGAATTGTATATGATGCAGCCGGAAGGTTTTGTCGATCCTAAGAATGCTAACAAGGTGTGCAAGCTCCAGCGATCCATTTATGGGCTGGTGCAAGCATCTCGGAGTTGGAACATTCGCTTTGATGAGATGATCAAAGTGTTTGGGTTTATGCAGACTTATGGAGAAGCCTGCGTTTACAAGAAAGTGAGTGGGAGCTCTGTAATATTTCTCATATTATATGTAGATGACATACTTTTGATGGGAAATGATATAGAACTTTTGGACAGCATTAAGGCCTACTTGAATAAGTGTTTTTCAATGAAGGACCTTGGAGAAGCTGCTTACATATTAGGCATCAAGATCTATAGGGATAGATCGAGACGCCTCATAGGTCTTTCACAAAGCACATACCTTGATAAGATATTGAAGAAGTTCAATATGTATCAGTCCAAGAAAGGGTTCTTACCTGTATTGCAAGGTGTGAGATTGAGCTCGGCTCAATGCCCGACCAAGACAGAAGATAAAGAAGAGATGAGTGTCATCCCCTATGCCTCAGCCATAGGATCTATTATGTATGCCATGCTGTGTACCAGACCTGATGTAAACCTTGCCGTAAGTTTGGTAGGAAGGTACCAAAGTAATCCCGGCAAGGAACACTAGACATCGGTCAAGAATATCCTGAAGTACCTGAAAAGGACAAAGGACATGTTTCTCGTCTATGGAGGTGACGAAGAGCTCGTCGTAAAGGGTTATGTCGACGCTAGCTTCGACATAGATCTGGATGACTGCAAGTAACAAACCGGATACATGTACATTCTGAATGGTGGGGCAGTAAGCTGGTGCAGTTGCAAGCAAAGCGTCGTGGTGGGATCTACATGTGAAGCGGAGTACATGGCAGCCTCGAAGGCAGCGCATGAAGCAATCTGGGTGAAGGAGTTCATCACCGACCTAGGAGTCATACCCAATGCGTCGGGGCCGATCAAACTCTTTTGTGACAACACTATCGCTATTGCACTTGCCAAGGAGCCCAGGTTTCACAAGAAGACCAGGCACATCAAGCGTCGCTTCAAATCCATACGTGAAAATGTTCAAGATGGAGACATAGATAGTTGTAAAGTACATACGGACCTGAATGTGGCAGATCCATTGACTAAACCTCTCCCTAGGGAAAAACATGATCAACACCAGAATTCCATGTGTGTTCGATTCATCACAATGTAACTAGATTATTGAACTCTAGTGCAGGTGGGAGACTGTTGGAAATATGCCCTAGAGGCAATAATAAAATGGTTATTATTATATTTCTTTGTTCATGATAATTGTCTGTTATTCATGCTATAATTGTATTATCCGGAAATCGTAATACACGTGAGAATACATAGACCACAACATGTCCCTAGTGAGCCTCTAGTTGACTAGCTCGTTGATCAACAGATAGTCATGGTTTCTTGACTATGGACATTGGATGTCATTGATAACAGGATCATAGCATTAGGAGAATAATGTGATGGACAAGACCCAAACCTAAGCATAGCTCAAAGATCGTGTAGTTCGTTTAGCTAGAGATATTCCAAATGACAAGTATCATTTCCTTAGACCATGAGATTGTGCAACTCCCGGATACCGTAGGAGTGCTTTTGGTGTACCAAACGTCACAATGTAACTGGGTGACTACAAAGGTGCACTACGGGTATCTTCGAAAGTGTCTGTTGGGTTGGCATGAATTGAGACTGAGATTTGTCACTCCGTATGACGGAGAGGTATCTCTGGGCCCACTCGATAATGCATCATCATAATGAGATCAATGTGACCAAGTGTCTGGTCACGGGATCATGCATTACGGTACGAGTAAAGTGACTTGCCGGTAACGAGATTAAACGACGTATTGGATACCAACGATCAAGTCTCGAGCAAGTAACGTACCGATTGACAAAGGGAATTGTATACGGGGTTGTTTGAATCCTCGACATCGTGGTTCATCCGATGAGATCATCAAGGAGCATGTGGGAGCCAACATGGGTATCCAGATCCCGCTGTTGGTTATTGACCGGAGAGGCGTCTCGGTCATGTCTGCATGTCTCCTGAACCCGTAGGGCCTACACACTTAAGGTTCGGTGACGCTAGGGTTGTAGAGATATGAGTATGCAGGAAACCGAAAGTTGTTTGGAGTCCCGGATGAGATCCCGGACGTCACGAGGAGTTCCGGAATGGTCCGGAGGTAAAGAATTATATATAGGAAGTTGAGTTTCGGCCATCGGGAAAGTTTCGGGGGTCACCAGTATTGTACCGAGACCACCGTCCCGGGGGTCCACCGGGTGGGGCCACCTATCCCGGAGGGCCCCATGGGCTGAAGTGTGAGGGGAACCAGCCCCAGGTGGGCTGGTGCGCCCCCCCCCCCCTTGCCCCCCCTGCACCTAGGGTTGGAAACCCTAGGGTGGGGGCGCCTCCACTTGCCTTGGGGCGCAAGCCACCCCCTTGGCCGCTGCCCCCCCTAGGAGATTCCATCTCCTAGGGCCGGCGCCCCCCAGGGGCCCTATATAAAGAGGGGGGTGGGAGGGCAGCCGCACCCATGGACTTGGCGCCTCCCTTCCCCCTTGCTACACCTCTCCCTCTCGCAGACGCTTGGCGAAGCCCTGCCGGGATCCCTGCTGCATCCACCACCACGCCGTCGTGCTGCTGGATCTTCATCAACCTCTCCTTCCCCCTTGCTGGATCAAGAAGGAGGAGACGTCTCCCTGACCATACGTGTGTTGAACACGGAGGTGACGTCCGTTCGGCGCTAGGATCTCCGGTGATTTGGATCACGACGTGTCGGGGATATACCCCGCGGTATAAACCGCCGGATGTATGACCCGGCTAGAGTTTGGCGATTCACTAACGACCCACTTGGACATGACGGTTTACGGTTCATTGGTAATCCGGCAGGCGGGTCAGAGGAGCGACAAGACCCGGTGGCCCAACGGGCGGTTTATGGAAGGCCGGATCATGCTATGGTGGGCCGGTTTAAGAGAAAAGGCGTGAGGAATATTTACTTTACAAGGAAGACCCAGACTTGTATCCGGTTTGTATTAGAAGGGAGACTAGTCCTAATCCTAATAGGACTCCACATGTAACCCGCCCCTTCAACATATATAAGGAGGGGCAGGGCTCCCCAAAGAGGGGACAAGCTAGAAGCTACAAGCAAACAATAATCTAGGGCTAGACACAATTAGAGGAGAGCCGGTTTACGGCGAATCCCTCGTGATGATAATGAGACCTAGCCTCAAAAAGCATGTAGGGTTTTTACCGGATGATGTTTCCCGGGGCCCAAAGCTGTCTAAATCCCTGTCTTGTGTTGCGTCTCTCGATTCCGCTCAACCCCTCTCAAGCTACCACATAGATGCGTTGGCCTCGCGACTAAGTCCTGACACTAAGGACATCTGACGTGACAATTCCACGACAGTTGGCGCCCACCGTGGGGCTTGCGCACGATGGTGATGAGTTCTTGGAGGGATCTTTCCCAGGGATCGAGAAGGTCGTGTTTGGTCGGAGGAAGATGAGCCGGCTGGGATGACAATTCATATACTAGTTTTAGCACAAGGCGTCTCGTTTTGTGGAGGTCTCAAAAGCGATCTGTTCAGTTGAGATTGGGCTACGGCCGATTCGATCGCGTTGAAGATAACAAGGCGCCATTACGGGAAGGCGCCAGCTGTGCTGTTGCTGTTGTTTTGTCGTTTAGAAAAGTAAAAAAACTCGAAGCTTTGAGCGTGACGTTTCTAAAAGGCAAGTTTATCGATTGATGCGCGGTGTACAAAAAGGAAATAGGACGCTACCCAGGTTGATTGAACCGACGCTGGCCACCGCTCAGTAAGGATTACCGAGTCCGATTCAAATACAATCACAGATCCCAATACCCTCTCGCAGAAAGGGAAGACAAAAGCAAGTCAATGATGGTTTATGTTAGAACAATCAGCACATATGAAGGTGACCAAGGTTCATCAAGTTCTTCACGTGCTACTAGCTCCAAGAAACAAGTTGTCATATTATTCAATTCCTTCAGGGAGTCACGGGTCTAGGCCAAATTCAGATCATGTGTAACCGGTCACAGCTGCCTCTGCTGCCTCACCAAACGGCCTTACCTTCTCCCATGGAGCCGCCTCGCTGTCGTCGTGCCCCTCTCAACCCGCCGGCCGTGCTGAAGCGGCTGTAGCTCCGTTGATGCGCCAAGTCGCCGCTGTGACCCAAACCGGAACCGGATTGGAACATGTGCTCGGGTTTTACCTGCCAAGTCGCCCTTGCCTCCGCCTCATGGACGGATGGCCTCAAGTCGCCGCTGCCATGTTTTTGCCTCGGATTTGTACTTTCGAGCCGCCGTGGAGACGCCCGCGTGCCCAGACTACTGCTGCGGACGACTCTGGCGCCGCCCCGCGTCGCACCAGCACTGTTTCCACCCAGCTGCCGTGGTTTTCGAGGGACCTATGAGTTGCCATTACAGTCACGCGTCGAGCCAGATTTTCCCTTTTCCGCCGTTGCGTTTCCTGAACCGTCAAGTCTCCTCAAGCTGGTCCTGCCTTGCAATGCACGTGTCTTTGTCCATCTTCAGGAACGTTTACTGCCGCAAAGGGGCCTCCTATTTTTGAAGCTGCCATCTCTACTCATAGGTCTTGCAATACACCGAATGATGTTGAGTTGGAACATGAGATTGGTAACGAATTTGATGCAGTAGCAACTAAACTTGGAGCAGTACAGTCAGGATTACAGGTGTGTTCCGAAAAAAAATGATGATGAAGAAATTGTTTTTACCTGCAGCGGCAGAGAAGTTACCAAGAGTACTTACCCAGCTATCCCTTAGTGGACATATATTCAGCCTATACAAATATCTACTATTGGGTGATCAGCAGTCGGCAGACCGGCTGCTATTCAGAGCTGGCTGGTG
Source organism: Triticum aestivum (assembly GCF_018294505.1). Taxonomy (NCBI): domain Eukaryota; kingdom Viridiplantae; phylum Streptophyta; class Magnoliopsida; order Poales; family Poaceae; genus Triticum; species Triticum aestivum. The sequence goes on from NC_057798.1 coordinate 131,983,721, forward strand.
GTCACCGGCCGTCAATGGAACATGTTCATAAATCTAAGGCTGTTTATCCTGATGATGCCATTACCTCCACGCCTTCTTCCTGGTGCTACTGTACAACCTCAGTTGTTTGTGCTTTGAGATGACCAGTGGGCTACTGACTGGATTACGCTCGAGAAGTTGAAAGTAGTGATGCCACAAAACAATGCAAGTATGGAGTGCTGGACAAGCCACCACAACATTGTCCACGACCGGCGTTGTTCCAAGTCGTCGCGCGTCCATTGCGAGCTGCCTCTACTTCATCATTCATGATCTTGCCTCATCAATCACTTTTATATCTTCATCATTATTATCATGAAAACTAGAAGAACACGCTTTCACAAACTAATCTTTTTTTGCACACATCCTAGCGGTTCTTTCTTCGCACTCATCAATGGAAATTCTCATGGCTTTGATAGACTCGTTGATATAATGCTTAGGTAGAATAGATCTAAGTTTCAAAGAATCAACATCCAGAGAAATTATATCCACGTTCCTAGCCAACTCATCAATCTTAGGCAAATTTTCTTCAAGCAAAGCATTGAAATTCTTTTGCGAATTCATAAATTATTTAACACTAGTCTCAAAATCAGAGGGCATCTTGTTAAAATTTCCATAAGAGTTGTTGTAGGAATTACCATAATTATTAGAGGAGTTACTAGGAAACGGCGTGGATTAAAATTTCCTCTATATGTGTTGTTACCAAAATTATTCCTACCAACAAAATTCACATCCATAGATTCATTATTATTATCAATCAAGGTGTACAAAAGCATATCATTAGGATCAGAAGCAACACTCTTATTAGCAAACAATTTCATAAGTTCATCCATCTTTCCACTCAAAACATTAATCTCTTCAATCGCATGAACCTTTTTACTAGTAGATCTTTCGGTGTGCCATTGAGAATAATTAACCATAATATTATCTTGGATTTTAGTAGCTTCTCCTAAAGTGATTTCCATAAAAGTGCCTCCCGCGGCCGAATCTAAAAGATTTCTAGAAGCAAAATTCAATCCGGCATAATTCTTTTGTATAATCATCCATAAATTCAAACCATGTGTAGGGCAATTATGTATCATTAATTTCATCCTCTCCCAAGCTTGCGCAACATGCTCATGCTCAAGTTGCTTAAAATTCATAATATTGTTTCTAAGAGAGATGATCTTAGCGGGAGGAAAATACTTAGAGATAAAAGCATCTTTGCACTTATTCCATGAATCAATACTATTTTTAGGCAAAGAAGAGAACCAAGTTTTAACACGATCTCTAAGAGAAAACAAAAATAGCTTCAATTTAACAATATTGTTATCCACATCTTTCTTCTTTCGCATATCGCACAAATCAACAAAGTTGTTTAGATGGGTAGCGGCATCTTCACTAGGAAGGCCAAAAAATTGATCTTTCATGACAAGATTCAACAAATCAGCATTAATTTCACAAGATTCTTCATCGGTAATAGGAGCAATCGGAGTGCTAATAAAATCATTATTGTTGGTATTGGAAAAGTCACATAATTTAGTATTGTCTTGAGCCATCGCGACAAACAATCAATCCAACACCCAAGCAAACAAGAAGCAAGAAAAAAGAGACAAGCGGAAAAGGGCGAATAAAACGGCAAAGGTGAAGTGGGTGACGTGGATTTGTCACGGCAGATGTCCTAGTGTGAGGACTTAGTCGTGAGGCCAAAGCATCTATGCGGTAGCTTGAGAGTGGTTGATCGGAACGAGAGACGCAACACATAAGACAAGGATTTATACAGCTTCGGGCCCCGGGAAACATCATTCGGTAATAGCCCTACATGTTGTTTGTGGCTAGGTCTCATTATGTTCATGAGGGAGACGCCGTAAATCCGACTCTCATCTCTTTGTGTCTAGCCTTAATGATTATTTTCTTGCTCCCCTCTCTTGGGGTGCCCCGCCCCTCCTTATATAAGATGACGGGGCGGGTTACATGTAGAGTGAAACTCGGATTAGGACTTAACCTATTTTGACGTCTTACCATGGGCTTCTCACCATGGGCTTCTTAATGTCTTGGGCTTCTTAACGTCTTGGGCTTCTTAACGTAAGCTGGTTTACAATCTGGCTTAACTGTCTGGCTTAACTGTCTGGCTTAACTGTCATGCTTACATGACTGTGTCTGCCGGCTTACAATGCTTGACTGTGTCTGCCGGCTTACATGATTGTGTCTGCCGGCTTACATGACTGTGTCTGCTGGTTTATATGACTGTGTCTGCCGACTTACATGACTGTGTCTGCCGGCTTAACCTGCTTAATTGTTCCCGCCGGCTTAACCTGCTTAATTGTTCTCGCCGGCTTATAGTCTGCCGGGTCACCAATGAAACATCAAGTCCCAGCCGGGTCATATCTCAGTCCGGGTCACACCGCGGGGTATATCCCCGACATTAGCCCCCAGTTTAATTTGGATTCATCCATGTTAAGCTGATCTTGTAAAACAAACACAAGAACAATTTTGACAGATTATGCTCTGTGTTAAGAACTCTTGTAAGCCTACACCTGATCATCCTTAAGTCCTTGTCATTTCCTTCTTGTGGGAACTCCGGGTCAATATACCAGCTTCATAATCAATTTGCTGACATTGGTTTCTCACAGAAAAAATATTGTGAAGAATATTGGCCTTGAAATACTCATCTGATTTTCAACCGGCTTGAAGATGTAGATCTCCATTATATTCATATCACTTGTAGCCCCCAAGGGCCGGGTCATTATGCAATATTGAGCAGGGACTTGATAAATATGATCATGTAGAATTGAGCAGCAACGTGTAGCCCCCAAGGGCCGGCTCAGTAAGATAATATTGAGCTGGGACTTTATATATAATTCATTGATAATAACATCATATGATGTAAACTCCACCATGGGGCTTGAACCCACGTCCATAAGGTTAAGAGCTTTGTGCTCTACCAACTGAGTAGTGGATCTTTCAATATAATGGACTGAGGCTTGTGTACCTTGAATTTTTGACAGGAGCAATGGGTAGCCCCCAAGGGCCGACTCATTTCAATGGGATGAGTCGGGTCTTCAATAAGTTGATCCAAAAATGACTTTACATTAGCCCCCAAGTGCCATGGTGCATGCTGGCAGTGACATGGGACTTGCATATTTGATGCAATCTCAGTTTGAATAATGTAGCCCCCAAGTGCCGGGTCGTAAGCCTGGAGTGACTCGGGACTATTCCCTCCATTGTAAAAATAAATCATGTCCATTAATAAAATAATAACCATTGCGATGAAGCGAATTTGAAGACCTCCATCATAATATTGGCTATTGATAACCATAATAAAAATCCAGCCATGTTGGCTATTCAAGATTTGAATAATATAATCCGGTTTGGAAAACCGGTTCCTGTGATATTGAATCGTACCGCCGGTTTAGGATACATGTGCAGTAAGGGTGATAATCCAATCTTTAGAAGCCAAAACTTCCAAATGTTTATGATTGTCATATGGTGGCGACTTATCATCCAAAGTCAAGCCGATCGAAACCACATATATGCTTCAGATATGAACAAAAAGTCTCAAGACAAACCCAAAAGACTGTTTTCAAAAAACTTAAGTCAAACAAATAGAAAAAAGCGAGGCTTCTGATTCGAATATGATCAGTAAGACGGACCAAAAGGGGTTAAGCTAGGATTAGAATATGACCGGGAAGCCCCCTAGTGGGTTTGGCATTGCACCGATCAAAAGGGTACCGACAGCTATGTTCTCTTTGGTTCAAATACGACCTATGTTTGAACAAGAAGCCCCCGAATGACCTTGAGAGTTTTTTAACGACTCTGATTCGAATACGATGAAAGTCGGACCCAAAAGGGGTTAAGCTATGATTCGAATAGGATCAAGAAGCCCGCTAGTGGGTTTGGCATTGTGCTGACCAAGAGGGTACCGACCGCTATGTTCTCTTTGTTTCGAATATGACCTATGTTTGAACAGGAAGCCCCCAAATGAGCTTGAGACTTTTTTAACGACTCTGATTCGAAGACGATCAGAGTCGGGCCCAAAAGGGGTTAAGCTATGATTCGAATACGACCAAGAAGCCCCCTGGTGGGTTTGTGAGTTGTGCTCAAGGGGCACCTATGTTTGAACTCTGCTTTTGCAACAGACTCTCTTTGGTCCCTTTAATTTTTCCTGAGAACTCGAACTTGCAAGAGATTATTCTTTTGAACCAGAAATTCTTAAACCGGATATTGAGAGCTTCAAAGCATTGAGGGAGACAGCTTTCCCTTGAGTCGGATTTTAAACTGGAATCCTTCTTTTTAAGCCGGAAATGTTTTGACGGCCTTTAATTTTGCAACAATATGGCGGTTTAGGGCCCTACATTAGATAACTTTGCAACCCAGAGTAATTGCTCTTTTAAATAAAGCAATATATAATATAAAATATACTGGATGGATTTCACTGATATGTTAGGCCAGAAATTATCCACCGGAGAGTTGATCATCACGACGGTGAAGCTGAAATTAATCACGGGCGGGTCGATAGTGGGAGCAGACAGATGAGTCGGCCGTGACATTATAAGCCGGTGCGGACGGGCGAGTCAATTGCAGGCGTAGTCCGAGCGAGTTTGATGTAGACCAAGCTGCATGGGTGGCGGCTTGCACACACTCGTTCAACAACAAGCGGACGCAAATGTGAGCGCATGATGATGCTAACACACACTCCATAAGCATAGCATGTCATCACCTTTATAATGAATTATTGTCCTGCACAAAATATGTTGCAGAACGAAGTGATTGTTTTTTGACAAACAATATGCGCTAATAAAATAAACATAGATGGATATCACCTGATTAGTCCTTGATGAATCGTATATAACACCCATGTATCTCTAGTTATTATGATGGTATTTGAGACCATGATCATTATAGTGACGGTTTAACAACAAGGTAAAGCAAGTGCAACTCGCCAGCGGTTTATGACAGTAGCAGAGGGGCCCGGTGGCGTGTAACAGAGGCAAGGCCGGTTCAAGGCGGCAGGGGCGACCCCAACTGTTTTGGTTGGGTTGACAAGTCCACACCTATATAAAGTAGTATCCCGTGCCTTTTTTTCAGCATCTGACCACTTTGATTTTTCTTCAAACAAGTCCCCCTTATCCCTTTTAGTAGGAACTAGATGACCCGTTGCGCCAATGGCGCAAAGGGCGAGAGCCAACCATGCATGTTAGAATATTTAGACACCGATTGGAACATAAGAAAATAGATACTTAGGTATGATGTTGATACATAGCGTCATTGCTTTTAGCAAGTAAGGTACATAGGCAGAGATGCATCATATAGATATCAATGGTCATTTAGCTTAACCGGGGGGGGGGGGGTACCGCAGTGATGAACATCAGGTAGAGTCATTCATCATCTAAGCATCTCTTCATGGTGGGTGTGTTTGGTGGGCTGCCATTGCCAAAGCAGAAATACATTCCCATATCATCATCGAACCCCCAATAATACCTATATGTTTGTTTTAGAATATCTTCTAATTGTACAGTCTTATCGTTGAGATGGTATGCAACATATCTTATCTGAGACAGAGTATGGTTCAGATTGTTGTCTTCGGACGTTGATCCTGCTGTGAATGTCTTTGGATTGTAAAGCGTTTCGTCAAGGTGTGTTGCAACATATATTTCTTATGAGAGTACGGTTAAGATCGTTGTCTTCAGGTGATTCTGGAATGAAGCTGGTAAAAATTATATTTAAAGCGCTAAAAAAGAGTTGAATAGATTAGCATTAAGTTCATATGTAGCCAACATAAAGGTCTTCCTCACTGACTATCTTCAACCTTGATTTAACAAAATCACCTAAATCACTAAGTTCCCTGGGTTAAAACTCCTGGGAACAATTCACGCAGCGAATTCGATTTACGACTTCAATTTTGACTTGTTCCTCCCAAGCCCCTGATTGGAAGCCTGATAACCTAATAAGCATGTCAAAATATACAGGTGTGTTTTACCATCCCAGAAAACAGGCCAGTATTTTAAGGGGTGCCTTTTGTCAGGCTATATCCCCTGCTTTGATAGAACATACAGACAACCAGTCAGCACCCGCACAGAAGCCTCTGCTTCACGCCATTCCTTCTTGCTGCGCTACCGGGACCATGATGACCGGCTGATGGCTAGCCCTGGCTTCAAATCGGTGGCCAGCCGCTGTAGTCCAAGACCCCCTCCCATAGATGGCCGTCGGAGCACATTGACGGTGACGGATGTTGGCCGTCACGGGTCACGGGAAGCATTTCGACGAATCAGGAGGAGGGCACGGGGGAGATGAGGAGGGAGGGTGGCGCGCGCCTTTCTGAGGACCTCCTCCCACGCTGCAGCGACAATGCGCATCTGTGTCACCGCAGCGGCACCACGCGTGGTGGCGCAACTCCGGCATGGTGGCGACGACGCGTATGGGGCGGCCGTGGTGGCGCGCATCCGGCACTCCCGCGGCAACATGCATACGGGGCATCTCGTCTGACCACGCTACAACTCGTCCAAAACCGACGTGTTGAACAGCGCATCCAAAACAAAAATAAAAAAATACATTTCAAAAATGACTAACCAATCAGGTGAATAAAATCAAGTCGGTTTCATTTATTTTCTTTTGAGTAACAAATCCAGCCAATTTTAGGGTGTGTTTTTTTGAGCTAGTTTTAGGGTGTATATGTTACACGTGTAAACCGCTAGAAAATGGGAATCCAAGCGCGGCCCAAGTTTTTTTAGCCTCCCAAGTGAGCTGGCCCATTTCTCTGGCCCTTTCTTTCAGTGGTTGTTGTGATGGGCCCTGGCTGTCGGTCACTGTGAAACGAGTGGTCCATGTTTCTCCTGGAGGTGGCGTGGTGGCTAGGAGGATGGCACCCAGCACGTGTCCCTCCATTGCCTGAACAATGCTGTCTATAGAGGAGAAGGGGTCTGTTGGGGAGGGATTTGGTTTGCGCCGGGCTGGGGTTTGCTGCGGCTTGCTGCAGCGTGGCCGGTGGGTGCGAGAGTGCGCGACTTGTCTGTCCGGGTGGTCTCCGTCGCTGCTGGCTGCGGTTCACTTATCCGCCGCTGCTGTGTGGTGATGTTGTGGCATTCATTGGGATGTTTCAATTTGGTCAGTAGGTTGTGGTGGCATCTTTCGATTCAGTCATCGGGTTTTGGTGGTGATATTGTTTTTGTTGTTAGTCGTTTTTGTGAGTAGGGTCTGGTTGTGATTTGCAGGCCATTGTTGTTGGTCAGAGGAAGGAGCGGTGGTCTTCATCTGGCCCAACCTGGTGTGCGCGGCGTGGCGGCTCTGTACAAAGGGAGAGACGATTTGGGGACGGCGTGGCGCTTCTTCGGCTTCGCTCGGTGGCTATCTTCCATGTGTCCTGATGGATCCGGTTTGTTCGTCTCCCTTTACTGTTTACATTCTGTCTGTGCTTGTTGTGAACGTTCTTGTGCCTTGTGGTGGTGGGAGGTAAGGTTTGTTAGTCTGCGATTGACTGAATTTTTTTTCTTCCAAATCATGTGTGGCCGTCTGAATCACTTCTCGCTTAGAGATTACTTCTCACTTAGAGATTCACGATGATAGCTGCACCTTCTGGTTAGGTAGGGTCAAGGTGGCTTCCAGTTTAGTTCTGAGTAGGATTTATGGACATCCTATACAATGTTATGGCACCCACGGATAGGGCAGCCAAGAAAGGAAAACCAATTGTTGTTTTTGTTGAGAAGCATTGGGGAAAGTCTGTATCTTGCCTGCAATGTCTGACTTATTTCAATTGCTTGTATGATGAAATTTATTGCATGGAGATTTTGCACTTGCAGTTTGCCTGGTTTGATGCTCTATCCATTTACTTTGCAGCTCATAACAATTCTGTTGAAACTATCCATGAGCGAATGTTTATGCCATCAATGTTGACCATTATATCAGAGAATTTAAAGTAGGTAATATCCTATCATGTTTAAATAAATTCTCATCTTATTTATTTCAAGGACTTGAGTGTTGTTACAGAATACATATTAGCGGATCTCGGTTTCTTAGGGTGATGCCTCCTGCACCAACTGACACACTGTTGACAGCATAAAAAAAGATGCTTGAACTAAAACTAAATTCAATAGTTGTTGCAATTCAAGAGGAGCATGGGGAAATATGATGTGACATGTGAGTACCTTCTCTCTATGTAATTACATTACTGCTAATTTCTACCAGCATTCTCTCACTATTTTTCATATAGTTGCACCCAATGGCACAAGTACCTAATACAAACCAAGGGCTTCCCTTAATGGCTATAAGTTTTAGATCACCGAGAAACAAATTCTACAGTATGATTAAGTAATAAAATATTAAAGAAACAGCTGATGGTTTGTTTGAAATGGAGAGGACAATGAACACACATGCTGAAGCTTTAAGTTGACTTTACAGAATGTGCACACAATCAACCAACCGGTTGATATCTGCTAGCATCCCCTTGCTGGAGCCTCATTTGAAGGGAACACCTGCTGAACAAAATAATTGGTCGCTGACACTGACAATCTTCCCTATGCGCTTTGTTGATAAAGATTCTTTGCAGAATAATTTTTTTCCTGGAGTGCACCTAGAAAACACGATAAAAATTGGGGAGATGAAAGGTCAGAATCATTTCTATTGGTGTCTGACTGATCTCACTGCTAAAGAAGCATAAATAGCAATCAATGTCTAGTGAAAGCCAGAAGATGAATTCCTTTCGGTAAACAGGTAATACATGGCACTTCTTAAAGAAGAGAAAACAAATCTTTTATTCAGTCTTAGGTTAATCCATATATTCCAAGCAAAAAAAAGGTCTTGCAGCTTTGAAGTAACAATAATTATTTTCCATTTAATTTAGAGATGAACAACTGATCCTTGTAAGTTTGTTGTAGAATGCTAGATTGTTGGTGTCAATAGATATTCGAAAACTGGAAAGTAATGAACTGGGAAATGCTATTCAAAAGTTGTAGTCCATACAAAGAAATTAATAAAAAATCACATAATGGACCAGTATAAGAAAGACAATAGCTGCATATCTCAAGTTGGTAAGCATCAGATTCACATGTCACAGCCAAACAGAGCAAGGACATATTATTGTAAGAATTGCCCATAAAACCAAACAGAGTAGAAGAGGAAGGTAGCAAACCTTTGTCACAGCACAACATTCGCTAGCTATCGACGGATTGAACACATGTAGGAAGAACATGGCTAAACACACTTCAAAAAGAGACCAAGACATGGACTGGATCAAATGCATATCCTACTGGAAATGATAAACATCTACTTTAGCAACTCAAACTAACATCTTAAATGAAAAGAAAACAGAAATGAAAAACATAATTTGAGTGCTACACATGCAGATAAAATATCAGATTCTAAAACGTCAGAATGAATCACTTAATTACTAATTTATTTCGTCATTTATACAGTCACAGAAAACAAGAACACTATCTTACTATATAGACAATGCCTGTTGCATGATCGGTCATCCACACAGCAAATATCTGACAGAAAAGAGCAACTTTTACTTAAGGAAATGGATGACCAAGTAAAATGGCCCCCAACCCTGTATACACGCCAACCTTGGTCAGAATGAACTAAATAAGCGTTTTCTTTGGATAGTTTGAACTAATACCGTACACAACTTATTATTTCTTTGGACAGAATGAACCATTTATCTATACTACTATATAGTGTACCAGTTTTGAAAATTTGAAACATGGACTTAGGAAGCAATTTCAGCCGTCGATGGGGTCAATCCTATGGTCCAGATTGCGTGGATTCGCGTCTACAGTGTCCACCATGTAGCTGCATGTTCATTCTGGAGAAATCTAGGTCCTCCTCAATTATTTATTGCAAGACGTCGCCTTTCTGCACTGCAAGGTCAGGCCACGTAGATAGAAGGACGCCGTCCAGCCATGGACCTGCAGCGCAGCAAACCGCAGTCACGCCAGAGTGCCAGACTTTTGGTCCTGTACTCCCATGTCTATCCTTCTCTTTAGAGTGTGTCAAGTACGGGTAGCTTTCCATGTGTCCCAAAGCCATCACATGATTTTATACTAGCCTAACTTTGCATCCCGTCCGTCCCTGAAATTGCATTTTGTTTTTACGGAATACGACATATATGGTAGTACAATGGTTAAGTCATCTTATGATTAGAGTATCACACTGCACAAATATACGAGATGGTCAACATTTATGTGTTACCAAGTTTTGCGACCAGGAAAATATTTTTCTTCCAAGAAAAAAAGTGAAATTAGGATAGCTGTCATGATAACTTTACATACAAACAGAACATAATTGTTGATTTGTTAGACTTTTCAAGGACTTCTTTTTTGAAGAAAAAAAATCAGCGTGGGAGATTTGTTTTCACGAATTGAACTTTGCACGTGCTGTGCACGTACCCGCGTACTAGTAGAAGAATAGAGGAAAACATGACAGCAAGACTCGACAGTGCTTTCCAGGCAACAAAGGCCCTTCTTCTTTTTTAACTGAACCAGCAACACATGCCGGCTCCATCTTCTCTTCTGTTGAGGGCATGCGTGAGGATGGAGGAGAGGGTGTGTGTGACAGCGAGAGAGGATGGAGGCTAGGACGCGAGGACTGACCTCTCGGGTGGACAGACGGTGGCGCGAGAGCCGGACGTCTCTGTAGCCCACACTCTTACTGCGGATGACGATGGTGCCGGCGCCGTGGACCAACGCTGCGGCTCGAGCTTAGGAAAGTGAAATCGCAAAAGACTAATATGTATAGTAGTTTCAAACTCTCCATGACAAAGAAGAAAAATCACAATAAAAGTATCCATTGTACACACAAGTACCTTCTAAGACGAAAGAAGTAGCAGCTTTCAATGGAGAAATAGGCAATAATAATCGACTGTGCCTTCCTAAGCCAGCTCATCAATCACACAGACCTACAACTAAGAAAAGTGGACATTTGAAAATTTCATCAAGCAATTGGTATACAATTGCAAATGAAGCTGAAATTAAATAATCCATGAGGTGATGAAACCTACCTCTGTAGGTGATGCAATCCAAATCATGCCGGGCCAATGAACAAAATGGCCTGCAGCATTCACCTAACACACATCTAGCTGAAAGGCGGTATTTCTTTGGTTCTCAAAATGGGACAGTAACAGCAACAAAGGCTGATGTTGGCTGCAAGCAAAGTATTACGCATCAGCTTGTAGCAAAAAACACGGTTGCACTTTCATATCATTAAGAACAACAACGAATTGGAGACTCATCAGCTTCTAGTATACCTGAAAAGAAAATATATAGGTCAAACTCTTCTTCTCACCTCCCAGTACATTATAGTACAAAAAAGGCAAGCACAATAAATAAAATAAATAGGAAAACAACATAGTAAGGCGATGCCAAGCATCCAAGATCCAACTTTATGCCTACACATAATAACAGACAAATGAATTTCAATTTACAGAAGTAAATAATGACTACTACTCATCTGGTTTAGCAGTAACCCACTCTCTGAACCAACACAAAATGGTTACATATTTTCCTTTTTCCTAAGATCATTTGCATTGGGAAGCATTTAACCCGACCTAATCAGGAAGGAGCTGCAGGTTTTCATTTCTATACTTGCTAATTCATTCCAACATGCGTAATAGCCTACTAAACCAAATCATCCAAAAGAAATGAGATAATCTTCTCGACTATGATTATTGTACAATAAAGGCCATGAGGTAAACAGAAATTAAAGCATCCTGATCTCCTTCAATACTTAAAATGCAACTACTCAACTTGTTATCTTCTACTGGAACTAAATTACAGAAAAATCAAGTCACGTGACTAACATAGATTAATCCTCCCCTGTTAGCCCTTTTGGATTTTCATCAAACAACTTGTAGACACGGAGAAACAAAATTTGTACAAACAAAATGAGAAGCTCTCGGAGCAGGGGACTGGAAGAAAAGGGGAGGAATAAATCAGTAAGAAGAGAAGGGACCTGAAGTCGAGCTGCAACCAGGCGAACTCTCGGCTGCACCGGCTGCTCGCGCTTCTCCTGTTGAGCACCTACAATGAGGAAGAGGTCGACCAGAGCAGCCACACAAGGTGGAGGAAAAGGCGGACGGCATGCCGTGGAGCGGCAGAATCGGGATCCAGCCCCAAGATACGAGGCGACGCTCATCATCTGCCTCTCCAGTTCACCGGGTGGATGGATGGTGGCGTGAAGTGCGGTAGATGAGGCAGCACTGGCGACTGTTGTGGCTGCTCCTACCCTGCGGCTGCCCCTCCCCTCTTCTCGAGCGCATGGGCGGAGGCTGAGCACGGGCTGGCCGCAACTCGGTGCCTTCCGAGGGGGCAGACGAACAGGCGCAGAGGCGGCCGGCGGCGAGGCGGTGTAGGAGCAGGGGCGTGGTGGTGGTGGTGTAGAGCATGGGAAGAGGCGAGGAGGGGAGGCGGCGGCGAAGGGAGGAGGAAGTGGGCGAGATGCGATGACGGAAGGGGATTGGCGATTAGGTTTTCACCGTGCTGCTCGCAACGCTTATCCTTCTTTCACCTTTCACCCAATAAACACAAAAACGAACTACACTTTCAGAGCCTGTGGGTAAATAAGGCCCACCTGTCATGCACATAGAAGCAAGGAGAGAAGTAAAGAAAAGAGAACGGCTGAACAGTTGCCACGGCTGTAAAAGGTACAAACGGCAGGCAATCGTGCGAACCCAATCGCCCGCGCGATGCAAACGTGCTAGAAGGGCGGGTTGCCTAGCGTGATTTATATGTTCAATTGAACGACTCAGCAGTCGAAGGAAAGCAGCGGGCGACCAGCAAGGTAGAAACAGTCTGCGCGGACGCAGCAGCACCCGTCAGTAGCGGCGAAAACCACGGCAGCAGGGGCGGTTCAAAGCCATGGCGGCGGAGAGCGGGTTGAGGCCATCGCAGCAACTTAGAGCGGCAGGCGGCTCGATCGGGTGGAGCCCCTGCAACAAGGCGGCTCAGGCTGTGGCCGTGACGGGTCATAACAATAGAGGCAGAGCTTGCAACCACGATTTAGAACAGCAGTATGGCTCGGCGACCCGGAGCGATGTGACTTGGCGAAGGTGTCTTGGAACCGAACAACAGATACAAACAGAGGAGGCTCCGGTGGTGGTTCCCTGAGGCCGCCGAGACGGACCGGTTTAACTTGAGGCGAAGCTGATGGACCGGCGTTTGTGAGTTGGAGCAGCAAAAACGGGACTGTGGCGGCGAGTCACAGCAGCTAAAGCAGGGACGCTAGGAGGCACCGCAGGTACTAGATTGAGGAGCAGCGCCAGAGTCACCCGGTCGGGGCGGCGCAGGTGAGAGGCGAACTGCTGAAAAGCAATGGTGGCTCGTGGACGAGGAGGCCTCAAGCACGGCTGGTTGACGCAGCAAGGTTGGTGGCTTCAGAAGCGTGGAAACAGGTGGATCCCGCTCATTACGACCATGGTGGAAGTGGGCGCGGCGAATTGGCCGCAGCTGTACGTGACTCGCTGTTCTGGAATTTTGGCAATGGCAATGGAGCGGCGGGCGCACGTCCGGCGGGCGGAGGCAAGATTGCACGCGGGGAGCCACGCAGAGGCGGAACTCGGCGGCTCAACGACGCGACAACCCTATGGCGAGTCAGAGCGGCCCTCCCGCTGTATTCAAGGTGCAGGCTACGACGGTGGTTTGAGCAGCACGAGGCAGAGGCCCGTGGCAGGAGACTTGTCAGCGGCGGCGAGTAGAACCACGGCAATGGGGCGACTTGACGCACGGCGAGGGCGCGGGTGGTTCAACAGCTGTAGCGAGGCCACGGCGGCGGCTCGATGGAAATGGGCCCACAGAAGTGCAGCGGGTGAACCGGCGTCGGAGTCCAGCAGCCAGCGCTCATTAGCAGGTCCATGGCAGAGGCAAGCCGGGCGGCTCACGGCGACAGTGAGGTTAAGACGGAGCAACCGCTGCTAGTGAAACTTCAAGGGCGGCTCCTAATACGGTCGCCCGAAGGCACATTGGACGGCGAGGAAAGGCCGTAGCGGCGGTTTAGACAACGGCGCACCACAACATCAACTCAGAAGGAGGCCGCGACAGAGGGCGGTTCAGATCAGGCTGGCTCCCTGGCGAGTTAGGTCAAGACCGCGGCGTTTTGGAGTTGAGACTTGAAGCAGTGACTACAGTGATGGAGGTGGACTGAAGCAGAGTCGAACCCGGCAAGGAGCGGCGACTTGGGGAGGCCCGAGTCTGTGGCCTAGTCTGTTTCTGAGTCGCACGTTTTTGACAAATACATGCCCGTCTCAACCGCCGGGTCGTGGCCCTCTCCTTTTCTCTTGTTTTAGACCTCCAATTTCTTTCAACTCGTACTGACTGCCTTCCCTTCTCAGTGGAAAAGCAGCTGAGCGCATCGCTATCATCCTTAACTTGCAGGGTAAACCTAGTAGCTTCCTTGGGTAGATGTAGCGTTTTGGAGAAAAAACCAATCTGAATTTGCAACTCCGCCCGGCCTTCACGTGACGAACAGAATACTAGTCTCTACTCCTAATGTCTCAGTTGGTAGGTCGCGTTTCGGGTTTTATTTTCGTCCCACCTCACCCGGTCTATTTTGGTACTTCTTTGGTACTTTCTCCCACCTCCCTCTCAGCCGCGAAAAACCAAGGAAAACCCCGCGATCGACTCCTGCACACGCCCAACCTCCCGTCTCACGCTAAGCCGCATAGAACCAAAAAAACCCTCAAGCCGAGTCCCCCGCCCGCCCCCACGCACTCCAGGCCCTAACATCCCGTCGCACCAAGAGAGACGAACCAAAAAAATCTACGAATAGTCCGCCGGTTTTTTTTTGCTGGTTTTTATTTCGCCTCACCACTTTCATTGGTTTTATTTCGCTGGTTTTATTTCGTCTCCCTCCCACCTGTCTTTTCGCTTCACCACCCATATAAACCCATCAGATTAGTTACCATAAAAAAATCACAATCAATCAAGTATTGATGATCAGATTAGTTACCATATAAAAAATAAATCGCAATCAATCAAGTATTGATGGGATATTTCCTTATATTGATGTGATTTCCCCTTTTTTATCATCAATCGTCTCTACTGCCTAAAAAATGCGTAGCTTTCCTTTTTCACTTCACCACCCACATATACCCATTAGATTAATTACCATATAAAAAATAAATCGCAATCAATCAAGTATTGATGATCAGATTAGTTACCGTATAAAAAATAAATCGCAATCAATCAAGTATTGATGGGATATTTCCTTATATTGATGTGATTTTCCCTTTCTTATCATCAATCATCTCTACTGCCTAAAAAAATGCGTAGCTTTCCTTTTTGCTTCACCACCCACATAAACCCATCAGATTAGTTACCATATAAAAAATAAATTGCAATCAATCAAGTATTGATGATCAGATTAGTTACCATATAAAAAATAAATCGCAATCAATCAAGTATTTGATGGGATATTTTCTTATATTGATGTGATTTTGCGTAGCTTTCCTTTTCCTGCCAACCGACCGCGTCCCGTCTTCCTACATCCGCCCTCGTTGCTCTGCCTCCCGCACGAAAAAAAACCTCTCGTTTGACCTCCCCCAAACCCCGCATGATAGAAAGACCCAGCCGCCTGCTTCCCCTCCTCTCGACCACTCCATACGTCCAGATCGTGGCCCCATTCCCATCCTCCTCTCACGTCACGGCGGCCAATGGACTGCCGCCACCACCCTCCTACTCTCTCGCCGCCGCCGTCCTCCTGCTCGCTCGCCGCCGCCGTCGCCACCAATCCCGTCAAAGGCGCCGTTGCTGCTATGTCGCCTCCTTTCCCCATCCAAGCCTGACCATGGCAACGGCGCCCTCTCATGTGTCCCGCGGTGAGGTTTGGAAAGGCGCGACCACAATCCAGTAGGGATCTCACCGCGGACCCGTCCGCTGGGATGGGTGTTGCCTCCGTTGCGAATGGGATCGAAGGGAGGGACTACTTCGTCGTCAAGGTCGGCGAGGCAGCGGCCGATTGGGAGCCCGGTTGTGAACATGGGAGTTCGACCCCATGAAGGCGGCGGCCGTGGATATTGGATGTGAAGCAACCCCACTTGCCGGTGGTGGAGGCTTGCCGTCCATGTGATCCTTTCTTCTCCTGGTATCCCCATTCCTTGCCTCCCATTACAAAAGCGAGCATAAATGAGAGCAGGGGCTGATTTTCATCACTTCATTTCTCATATTTTTAGTTGCTTTTTTGAGATTATACAAGATGCTCTCGATCTGTTTTGTCAAATTACTTGGATCGTCTTATGGAATTGACAGCCATCGCATTTTTCACCTTATGTTATTTCTTAATCCTTGTCCCACTAGGCATCCACTACATGTTTGGTAATGACGTGATGTTGAGATGGCTAGGAGAAGCTCAACAGCCAGATCAAGGGCTATCGAGATGGATCTGGAAGTCAAGCAGTAGTTCTTCTGTTAAATTTTGGTTATTATCTTTTCTATTGTTACGATTGTGGGATGGTTGATTTTGATTCGGTGTAACATTTGCATTTGTTTCCCCAGCTTGTTGGCATAGATGCGTGGCACTGCGGCAACTAATCAAGAGCGAGGGCAGTGCACATCAGAGCTACGCTGAATGTAGCGAGCCAACCACGAATTGGGTATGTTCTTTCATGATTTGGATGAAAATTTCAGTTCATAGTTTCTCCGTACGTGGCAACACACTAACGGTACTCATGGGCTTAGGATGAAAGTAGCGCCAGCAGAATCAGTAGGTTGGATGGGAAGGCGGTTGTTGCCCTTGTCCCTTGGTGCTAGCCTACCGTGGTGGCCTCACTAACTTGCTCATTGCGAATACGAGTTCGTGGGGTCGCGAGTTGCTGCAGATTTGTTTTTATCACTTTTTACAATATTTATTGATGTATCCCTAACTCATCGAGTCATTTTTAGCTTTGATTTCCCATATACGCCAGCCTAAATATCCGTCAGAATATTTGCATGGTTAGTGGACATTGTCCCTTTCTTTCTAATGTTTAATATTTTATATTGCCGATAGAAATAATTTTATCCGCTTGATTTAGGAAGTGCACATAGGTAGGTCAACATATTTTGTAGCTCTTTCGAATGTAAAAGCATATGTTGCATAAGAAATTATTATCTTCCAAGCATACTCACATTTCACTAACAAATAGGGGGAGGTTCAGACTTCAGAGCAATGATAAAAAGGTTTATTCCTCACTCTTTTGTTGGAATTTTAGTTCCAAGTTAACATGATTTCTTATCCGCTTCATAAGTCATGCATCTGCTTAATTAGGTGATAAGTAGGGCTATTGTGGGGTTTGTTTAAACTCCAGCATAAGGAATTCTGGTTTAAGAAAAAAGACTTTTGGCTTCTTTAATTACAAATTGATTGCAACATCGTGTTAGTATGTGATTTCTCACATCTGGTTGTAATATTTGTGAAGACGTGCATTGCGCGTGCACTTGGAAGCGGGCCCGTGGCCCGTGCCGGATGGCGCCGACGCTGGCCCGGGCCACCTCCTCCGCGTATTCTTGGAGTTGTGGCTGGCTGATTTACATGAAATTAATTCCCTCAGTTCTAGTGGCAAATATATTACACATAATCCATATTGTTATGTACTAGCGTGTGTGTGTGAAATAGATGGATTATGGTCCCGTACCCAATAAGATGGATATGTGTGTGTGTTAGAGAGAGGGAGAGGGGGGGGGAGAGAGTGAGGAAGAGGGAGGGAGTGTGTGTGTGTGAGGATTTGATGGTAAAAAAGGTCGCCAATGTCGTAATATTGAACTCTTTAAGTTAACGTGGCCCCGTTGCAACGCACGGGCGTTCTTCTAGTTGACAATGATTTGAGAGATCAATTATGACCTGACCACGGACTACTACTAGTAGACCAAGTAGTAGCAATCCTGTTTTTTATATTGGATGTTCCCAGTCCATCAAATCCGGAATAACAGCAAAAACTACAGCTGCCCTGGGCATGTGGCTGCCGTCAGGTGGAGGTAAATCACGCGTGGAGCTGCTGTAGACCAAGCACGCGCAATGCTGCGTACACTACGTCAACGAAACAAAGTTGTACTTAGAACAGATAGCCTTGGGACTTGAGCGCCGGTTACGGAGAAGAAATTTCAGTGGCCGCCAAGTAAACCGACACACCAACCGAATTGATGCAATTGCTGGGATTCCTATTGGTCTCGGCGACGCACCGCAACGCTCCAAAAGTCGATCTAGTTTTGGATTGATGGATCGCTCCATCGACTTGGCGATCCTTCGACGGTTCATGAAGGAAATATGCCCTAGAGGCAATAATAAAGTTATTATTTCTTTCCTTATTTCATGATAAATTTTTATTATTAATCCTAGAATTGTATTAACTGGAAACATAATACATGTGTGAATACATAGACAAACATAGTTTCACTAGTATGCCTCTACTTGACTAGCTCGTTAAATCAAAGATGGTTGAGTTTCCTAGCCATAGACATGAGTAGTCATTTGATTAACGGGGTCACATCATTAGGAGAATGATGTGATTGACTTGACACATTCCGTTAGCTTAGCACTTGATCGTTTAGTATGTTGTTATTGCTTTCTTCATGACTTATACATGTTCCTATGACTATAAGATTATGCAACTCCCGTTTACCGGAGGAACAATTTGTGTGCTACCAAACGTCACAACGTAACTGGGTGATTATAAGGGTGCTCTACATGTGTCTCCGAAGGTACTTGTTGGGTTGGTGTATTTCGAGATTTGGATTTTTCACTCCGATTGTCGGAGAGGTATCTCTGGGCCCACTCGGTAATGCACATCACTATAAGCCTTGCAAGCATTGCAACTAGTGAGTTAGTTGAGGGATGATATATTACAGAACGAGTAAAGAGACTTGCCGGTAACGAGATTGAACTAGGTATTGAGATACCGACGATCGAATCTCGGGCAAGTAACATACCGATGACAAAGGGAACAACGTATGTTGTTATGCGGTCTGGCCAATAAAGATCTTCGTAGAATATGTGGGAGCTACTATGAGCATCCGGGTTCCGCTATTAGTTATTTACCGGAGACGTGTCTTGGTCATGTCTACATAGTTCTCGAACCCGTAGGGTCCGCACACTTAAAGTTTCGATGACGGTTGTATTATGAGTTTATGAGTTTTGATGTACCGAAGGTTGTTCGGAGTCCCGGATGTGATCACGGAATGGTCGAGACATGAAGATTGATATATTGGAAGCCTATATTTGGATATCGTAAGTGTTCCGGGTGAAATCGGGATTTTACCGGAGTACCGAGGGGTTACTGGAACCCCCGGGGGCTTAATGGGCCATAGTGGGCCTTTGTGGAGAAGAGGAGAGGCGACCAGGGCTGGGCCGCGCGCCCCTCCCCCCTAGTCTGAATAGGACAAGGAAAGGGGGGCGGCACCCCCCCTTTCCTTCCTCTCTCCCTCCTCTTTCCCCCTCCACTCCTAATCCAACAAGGAAAAGGGAGGGAGTCCTACTCCTCCTGGTGCGCCCCCTCTTGGCCGGCCGCACCTCCCCCCTTGCTCCTTTATATACGGGGGCAGGGGGCACCCTAGAGACACAATAATTGATTTGATCTTTTAGTCATGTGCGGTGCCCCCCTCCACCATAGTCCACCTCGATAATACTGTAGCGGTGCTTAGGCGAAGCCCTGCGTCGGTAGAACATCATCATCGTCACCACGCTGTCGTGCTGATGAAACTCTCCCTCAACACTTGGCTGGATCAGAGTTCGTGGGATGTTATCGGGCTGAACGTGGGCTGAACTCGGAGGCGTCGTGCGTTTGGTACTTGATCGGTCGGATCATGAAGACATACGACTACATCAACCGTGTTGTGCTAACGCTTCCGCTTTCGGTCTACGAGGGTACGTAGACAACACTCTCCCCTCTCGTTACTATGCATTACCATGATCTTGCGTGTGCGTAGGAAAATTTTGAAATTACTACGTTCCCCAACAATTCAGCGGAAATTAATCTGGCTTTGGCGACTCACTCGGCCGTGGTGACGCATAACACACAATTCTAAGTCCTCTTGGGTCCGACTTGCAAAAGCGGCGGCTCACCGCGCAACCCTAAATTTTTATTTAACCTTTAAACCCCACCGATCATAATCTGGTCCGATGAACTTGAAGCTGACGCAAATCCCTTCAAACCGGCTCTTCTTCATCCAGAAAATTGAGAACTCTCGATCCCTAAGAGAGATCCCTCCAAGAACTCAACATCATCGTGCGCTAGCCCCACGGTGGGTGCTAACTATCGTGGATTTGTCATGGCAGATGTCCTAGTGTGAGGACTTAGTCGTGAGGCCAATGCATCTTCGGGGTTGATCGGGACGAGAGACGGAAGACATAAGACAAGGATTTAGATAGCTTCGAGCCCCGGGAAACATCATCCGGTAATAGCCCTACATGCTGTTTATGGCTAGGTCTCATTATGCTCATGAGGGAGACACCGTAAATCCGGCTCTCCTCTCTTTGTGTATATCCTTAATGATTTTTTTCTTGCTCCCCTCTCTTGGGGTGCCCTGCCCCTCCTTATATAAGATGAAGGGGCGGGTTACATGTAGAGTCAAACTCGGATTAGGACTTAACCTATTTTGATGTCTTACCATGGGCTTCTCACAATGGGCTTCTTAACGTCTTGGGCTTCTTAACGTCTTGGGCTTCTTAACGTAAGCCGGTTTACAATCTGGCTTAACTGTCATGCTGACATGACTGTGTCTGCTGGCTTACAATGCTTGACTGTGTCTACCAGCTTACATGACTGTGTCTGCCAGCTTACATGACTGTGTCTGCCGACTTACATGATTCTGTCTGCCGACTTACATGACTGTGTCTGCCGGCTTACATGACTGTGTCTGCCGGCTTAACCTGCTTAATTGTTCCCGTCGGCTTAACCTACTTAACTATTCCTGCCGGCTTATAGTCTGCCGGGTCACCAATGAAACATCTTGTCCCAGCCAGGTCATATCTTTGGCCGGGTCACACCACGGGGTATATCCCTGACAGCGGGGGAGAGGAAAACGAGAGGCAAATGGCAAATAATGTAATGCGAGGGAGAAGAGTTTGTGATGGGTACTTGGTATGTCTTGACTTCAGCATAGATCTTCCCGGCAACGGCGCCAGAAATCCTTCTTGCTACCTCTTGAGCATGCGTTGGTTTTCCCTTGAAGAGGAAAGGGTGATGCAGCAAAGTAGCGTAAGTATTTCCCTCAGTTTTTGAGAACCAAGGTATCAATCCAGTAGGAGACTATACGCAAGTCACCTAGAACCTGCACAAACAATCAAGAACCTTGCAACCAACGCGATAAAGGGGTTGTCAATCCCTTCACGGCCACTTGCAAAAGTGAGATCTGATAAAGATAATAAGACAAGTATTTTTGGTATTTTTGTTGTATAGATTGGAAAATAAAGATTGCAAAATAAATAGTAAACTAGAATTATAGATCAAAAACGTATATAACGTACAGTAGACCCGGGGCCATAGGTTTCACTAGTGGCTTCTCTCAAGATAGCATATATTACGGTGGGTGAACAAATTACTGCCGAGCAATTGATAGAAAAGCGCATAGTTATGAGAATATCTAGGCATGATCATGAACATAGGCATCACGTCCGTGTCAAGTAGACCAAAACGATCCTGCATCTACTAATATTACCCCACACATCAACCTCTATCCAGCATGCATCTAGAGTATTAAGTTGATAAGAACAAAGTAAAGCATTAGGCAAGATGACATGATGTAAAGGGATAAACTCAAGCAATATAATATAAACCCCATCTTTTTATCCTCGATGGCAACAATACAATATGTGTTGGTTCCCTTTCTGTCACTGGGATCGAGCACCGCAAGATTAAACCCAAAGCTAAGCACTTATCCTATTGTAATAAAGATCAATCTAGTAGGCCAAACTAAACTGCTAATTTGAAGAGACTTGCAAAGATATCAAATCATGCATATAAGAATTCAGAGAAGAATCAAATATTGTTCATAGATAATCTTAATCATAAACCCACAATTGATCGGATCTCGGCAAACACACCGCAAAAAGTGTTACATCGAATAGATCTCCAAGAACATCGAGGAGAACTTTGTATTGAGAACCAAAGAGAGAAAAGAAGCAATCTAACTAATAACTATGGACCCCAAGGTCTGTTGTAAACTACTCACACATCATCGGAGAGGCTATGGTGTTGATGTAGAAGCCCTCCGGGATCGAATCCCCCTCCGGCAGATCACCAGAAAAGGCTCCAAGATGGGATCTCACGGGTACAGAAGGTTGCGGCGGTGGAAAAGTGGTTTCGTGGCTCCCTTGGATGTTTTCAGGGTATAAGAGTATATATAGGCGAAAGAAGTAGGTCGGTGGAGCTATGAGGGGCCCACGAGGGTGGGGGCGCTCCTACCCCCCCGGGCGCGCCCTCCTTCCTCGTAGCCGCCTCGTTGCATCTTTGACTTTCACTCCAAGTCTCGTGGATTGCGTTTGTTCCAAGAAAGATCCTCCCAAAGGTTTCGTTCCGTTTGGATTCCGTTTCATATTTCTTTTCTGCGAAAGATTGAAATAGGCAAAAAAAACAGCAATTTGCACTGGGCCTTCGGTTAATAGGTTAGTGCCAAAAATAATATAAAAGAGTATATAGAAGCCCATTAAACATCCAAAACAGATAATATAATAGAATGGAACAACAACAAAATATAGATACATTGGAGACGTATCACATGCCACGTCATCTTCCTGTGTAAGCTTGACAAGAACAATACGCCTCACAAACGAAGGAGTAGCTTTGAACTTCTTGTGATTCAGTACACCCTGGACAACACGCCTGACAACAGTGAGGCTGGAATACAACTAAACATCGGTATAAGCACAAATGGCTTGCAGGATCCAACAACCTAAGAACTTTGTTTTCCCAGTGCGTATATTCAGGTCATCCGCCTCATAGAGAGTGACATGTACAACCACACAATCCTTGTCTGCATCAGGGCTCTAATTGAAACAGAAAAAAAATTATAAATTACTTTCCAGTATAAGAGACACAAGTTATTTAAACCACTATGTATAGCATGGCATCGAAGCTAATAGAATTTTGCATTATTCATCACCACATACTTAGATGAAAAACCACAATCGAGATCGGCAAAGAAGAAAATCACCTTGGGCAGCTCAGCGGGGTGGTGGGGACACATCCTCGAAGGGGAAAACTGCTCCTGAAGTGCCACGGGGGCTGTAACCTCAAACAGGGCATTGACGATCTCAGTAGAGGCTGTGAGTGTATCTGGGGTCGGCTTTGTGGCTGCCTCCATCTTCTTGGAGCTCTCTGTCTCATGGGGATCAGCCTCCCACATCTGATCCAATATCGGCAGATCTTTGCCTGGTTCTCCTTGGTCCATCATGAAACTGACGAATACTAGGAGACCACTGAAAGGAAAACACTATCGCAATGACAATGAAACAAAAAAGAGAGTGAGGAACGGCTACTGTTTTGCAATAGTTCTTTTTTTTCTCTGATTGAAAATATACCAATATCACGGATCCGCTTACTTTCCCTTCATTGGGAGAGAAGAAAAGTGGCAGATGCGAGTGTTTACTTTCTTGAAAACGGTGAGCGAGACGGGGATTCAGCGAAGAGTGAAATGATGGTTGCTTTCTTCATCAAACTTAGACTGCGGGGAGGTGGAGTTTTGTGATACGACGGCTCGTTACTGCCGCGCTACGACCGGGGTGACTCTCCGCTTGCAAACTACCTTCTAATTTTGTGAATGGCATTTGGGCCCGCGCGCGGCATGGCCCGCAGGTCGGTGATCAAAAGTAAAACGGGATTCAGTAGAGGGAGACGTTTCAATGACCTAGGAGGAGCCAGAAGCGGTAGTGTATCCACTATACTAGTAGTGATTGTTTTTCTGGTAGCTATAGAGTGTCTCCACTGTACTAGAAGTAATTGTTTCTCTGGTCCCAAGACAAAACAGCCCATCCACCCTATTAAATAATAAAATCAATTCAAAAGCCCATATATTTACTTAATGAGAGGCGCTACCCACACCCAACCTACCGCCCCCCAAAAAACATGGGTGCTCTTCTTCCTCGTCACCCCCACCCACCTCACGTCAGCTCGCTCTCCTTGTACCCCCAAATTCCTCACCTCACTCCTACAGAAAACCCCAGCTCCCCTTCTTCCTCACTACTGCAGAAAAACCCCAGGTCCCCTTCTTATTCACTTGCACTACAACTAGGCTCATCATTCGTTACTCTGCTCAAATCCATGAGCGCGACGCGACGCCCTCGAGGAAAATGGAGTCGGCTGACCCCAGCACCAAGAAGATGAGTCTCACGCCAGCGGCAATGCCTGTTGTAGATCCCGCACCCAGCAGTGTAGGGAGAAGCGGCGACCCCGCCCCCACCAGATCTCAGGAACCCGTAGAATCTTGGGTGGACCGCATCAGCGATCTCCCGGATGCCGTCCTTGGGGAGATCATCTCGTTTCACCCCACCAAGGATTGTTGCCGCACCCAAGTCCTCTGAATTTGGTGGCACCCTCTATGGCGCGTCGTGCCCCTTAATCTCGACTGTCATCAGCTATCTCTCTTCAATGATTTTGAAATCCCTAGAGCCATCATCTCCTCCCACCAGGGCTCCATTCAAACCTCTGCATCCCGTCATGCTACCTGAGAAACCATACCATGCCGTGCATGGTGGACGCCTGGCTGAAATCTCTTCAATTCATAGAACTACAACTGCTTGAGTTCTACTATTCCCCAAGAAATCACCTACCAAATACCGAAGGCCATCTACCTGTGCCCTCAGCACCGATGTCCATCTCGCGGTTTTCCTCCTCTCTCCACACCGCCAGTTTTGCGCTGTGTGACCTACCAGACAATCTGGTACTAAACCTTCGACTCCCATTTCTCAAGAAACTTTCACTTGTGCGGGTTCGTATATCAGAGGCCTCATTGCACAGCATCATCCACTCCAGTTGCCCTGTCCTGGATTGCTTGGTGCTTGTTTTCACAGTTAGAATCGGTTGTCTCCAAATAAAGTCGCCTAACCTTGTAAGAATTGGAATTTGTTTTGACGAAAGGTAGCTCATCATCCAAGATGCCTGTTCACTTCAAAGGTTGACCCTTGATTCTAGTTATTCACCGTCGCAAATAACCATCCTCTCTGTGCCTAAACTTGAGACCTTGGGTGTAATACATGATCTTTGTGTTCATTTCAAGATGGTGTATGGCTACACAGTTCTTCAGGTACTTTATATTATCATCTACACTTGTAACCATAAGCTGCATTTTAAATTTCTGTGCATAAGTTATATATCATCTCGGAGTACACATTTTGTACTAATATTATGTTCTATGCTCAATGAAGAGTTTCTCCATGGATAGCCTATCAATGGTGCTGGATTCTGTCAAGATCTTATATATCCAAATGAATAGTTTTGATCTGAAAAAGATTGTTGGCTTGCTGCAATGCTTTCCATGTCTGCAGAAGTTGCATATAAAGGTGATAATTTCACGCACATTGGAAGCCCGCATATAGCATACTAGAATTAACCGTTCAGCTGTTGCTCTTTCCACACTCTTTTTTTAGACCTTAGCCGTTTTCAATCTTCATGTCTATTTAGGCAACAGGACGGGGTAAGAAAGTTATAACCAATCGGTGGATTCATAAGCACCAGGATTTTCTAACTTCTCATGACATTTGATTGAAGACACTAACGCTAGTCTAATATGTAGCCAACCATGCAAACACTAGATTTGTTACATTCTTCCTACTGAATGCGAGGTTACTATTGTCCATCAGGCTTAAGTTTATCAGCAGCATGGTTTTGATGGATGGGTATGTTGAAGAGCAAAAAGGGAGTTTCAGGTGGGCAAAAGATCTTCTGAACGTGTCGGGCTTCTATTTATAACATATTGTGGTCATAATCCAGTAAATCTTACGACCCAGGATGTTCATTCTATGGACTTGACCGATCCATTTGACTGTGACTGCCAAAAATAGTGCTAGAGTTAGATGTTGTTGCCCTTTTCAACCTGGGTTTTGTCTAAACCTGATGAACAATTAACCCTCGTCCTTTTTACAGTTTGTAAGCTGGAGTTAGATGTTCTTGCCCTTTTCAACTCAGCTATGACTGTCATATTTTCTTTGAAACAAGGCAAATGGCTTTCCATTCATTTAATTTAGAGTGAAATATTGTAACAAACCCCAACCAAGGGAAATAACATCACTCTCGCCGGCTGCTTGAGCTCACTCTGCATTACAGAAGCCAAGTGATTAGCCCCCGCCAGCACCCACAAAATTATTTCAAACTAGCACACCAAATGGGTTGTAAACTTTCATAGGAAAGGCTGCATGACCATGACAGATTTGGATTCTGACATTTGGATCCCACGAGGAAATAGCCTATCCAAGGTGGTGTCGACTTACTAGCTAGTCAACAAACGATTTTGCCTACCAGCCGTTGTGTATCTTCTATGTCTTGTCTTCTTCCTCCAGCCGCCCAAACCACACCACCCGGTCGGCTCCGCCTGCTCCCGCCTCCCATGGCTGGCTGCTCCTCCGCGCCCTACCGTACCCTCCAACATTGGCCAGTCCCTCTGTCTCTTCCCCCACACGTCCTGTTATTCTCCGGTGACGTCAGCCCCAACACGCACCAGCACCCGAACAAGTCAACCCTCGTACTCCCCACCGCCTGCAACTGGACCGGCGCATCTTCCACGGCTCCTGTTCATTCCGTCCGAGTCCTTGTCGTCATTCTCAGCCTTGGTTCACTCGCCGTGCATGGTGTGCCGCCCTCTTGCGTTGTCAACATCGTCAACAACCGAGAGGAACAAGGAGATGATTGTACATGGAGAGGATGACAGTAGGTACCCACCAGCGTCATGGCAGTACACAAGCAACTGCCTCGTTATTACAAGCCCAAAAAATGGTTTCGCCTAATGATTGGACATCTGGGGCTCATGCCATTGTCAACATAGTCAATAAACGAGAGAATTACACAACGAGCGGCTGACATGAGGGACCCAGCAGGTCGCGCAGTTGTTATTTACTTTTTTTTGAGGAACAAGCAGTTGTTATTTATACTAGTTTTAGTCACGGATCAGGGTAACAAGGGGGCTATGCGGGGGCTGTGGCCCGTCTAGCCATGGTTTTATTTTTCTTTACCACATCATGAGCCCAGTTGTGTTTTTTTCTTGCTGAAAATGGCTAGACCAGTTCTATTTTTTTAAAGAAATACCCAATGAGGCCTACTTGCTTTATCAGCCCTGCTGGGCTGCAAATCTTTCAAGATGAGGAGAGTTTCATTCGGTTTGCCTAGAAATGGGTTGTACATTTTTAAAACACATCAAACCTGGAATTAGTTTCAATTTATTTTTAATTACAACATTTTAAATTCCATTGATTTTTTTGCGTGGACAATTATTTGGATTTTATATTTATATAAATTATTTTTCAAAATAGTTTGAATGTGACTCGATATTTCGGGATGAAAAATAGTTGACCGCACCAAAATATGCGAAATTTCATATATTTTTTAACCGTGGCCACAATATGGGGTGTAATGCTAACAAAAAGAAGATGGGCTCCAAAAAATTCTTAAGAATTGGCAAATGGGCTGTAAATTATTAGAAATAATGGCAGATGGGATGTATGCTATTTTCCATAGATTTGAGGCTGACTTGTGCGCCTACTATAGGTTGACGCGTATGCTTTCCTAAAAAAAAGGTTGACGCACACGCAACACCGTGTCAACTAAGTTAACACACGAGAGCAGTGACTGTTGGATGTCCATCCAACTGCCGTCGTGCTTCTTTAATCTCTGCTCTTCCTGCTCCAGCCGCTCAAACAAGCGCCGGCGGTACTGCATGCTACCTCCTCCCGCGGCCGGCTATGCTGCCGCGTAGGCCTCACCGCCCCATCGTTGCTAGCCTAGCCATCCCTCTACTCACCCACACCTGCTGTTATTATCCGGCAACGACAGACGAACCAGTAAACCCTCGTACCCCCCTCCGTGTGGGAAACAACTGCTGAGTCTTCCCTGGCTCCGTGTCGTTCCCTTCCTAGGCTTCGCTGTCGTCCACCTCCCTGGTGCTCTCGGCGCGGCGTGGTCAACGTGGTTAACGAACAACATGCATCGGAAGTGGACTGTAAGTGGAGAGGCAGACAATTGGGTCCATGGCCGCACGCAAGGAAATGCCTCCTTATCAGGTGCAAAATAATGATTCCTCCACCTGACAGCTGGGACCCACCGGAAGGGCCTCTGTATTTCGCGAAAAATGTTCCCCCGCTGACAGGTCGGACCCACCAGCTATAACTTTGCATGCAAGGAAGTGCCTCCTTATTACGCAAAAAATGAATACACCCCTACTAGCTGGGACCCACCATAGTGGGAGGCTGACTTGTGGGCCTACTAAGATGATGGGAACGGAGTGCTTTGTCAACTTAGTCAATATGAATGATTCTAGCTCCAGTGACCGTATGATGTCCATCCAACGGTCATAGTGCTTCTTCAACCTCTGGTCTTCTTGCTCCAGCTGCCCAAACAAGCATCGGCCGTGCCGCCGACTCTTGCCTCCCGTGTTCGGCTGTGCTGCCACCGCTGGCCATGCCATCCCTCTATACTCACCCACACCTCCTGTTATTCTCCGGCGACGGCAGCCT
Source organism: Triticum aestivum (assembly GCF_018294505.1). Classification (NCBI taxonomy): domain Eukaryota; kingdom Viridiplantae; phylum Streptophyta; class Magnoliopsida; order Poales; family Poaceae; genus Triticum; species Triticum aestivum. The sequence continues at coordinate 132,012,329 of NC_057798.1, forward strand.
CACACCGCAGCCGAAGCAGTCAACCCACGTACTCCCCTCCGCGTGGGCATCCACTGGGGCGTCTTCCCCGGCTCCGCGATGTCCCCTTCCTAGGCCTCACCATCGTCCACCGCCCTGGTGCTTTCGGCATGGCGTGGTCAATGTGGTCAACGAACGACTTCCATTAGAAGAGTAATGTACGTGGAGAGGCTGACAGTTGGGTCCACAGGTGCAGCAAGGAAGTGCCTCCTTATTACGCACAAAATAATTATTCCTCCACCTGACAGCGGGAACCCACCGGACGGGCCACCGTATTTCGTGAAAAAAAGTGTTTCCCCCTGACTGTTGGGACCCAGCAAGTACATCTTCGCATGCTAGGAAGTGCGTCCATATTATGGGCAAAAAAATGATTCGCTCCCTAACTGCTGGGACCGACCAGCTACATCTTCGCACGCAAGGAAGTGCCTGACAGTCGGGACCCACCTAGTCGAAGCGTACTTAGCGTTGTAATTCTGGTCGCGAACGTGTACGTACATACGATCGGTCTGTCTACAGGCTGCAGCGATGAACCATGGCCATGTAAGGAAGGGCACGTGTTGTAGTAGAGGCGCGCACGTAGCATGTACACGTATGTACAGCGGCCAGGGTGCAAGAAAGTAAATATGGCCACGTACGTATATACGGGCTGGGTCTCGAACGCCTACTCATGCATACGTACGACCAAGTCTCATGTTTATTGCTGGGACGGAATGGAGAAACTGCATCATTGTTGTGTTCATGGGGAGGCAACGGAATGCGTTGTGTTCATCGGGAGGTAATGGAACGTGTGATGTTCTTCAGGAGCCAACCGGCTTGGACGGAACAGCCTATGGAAACCAGGCCTGGCCTACCACAAAACAGAGGGAACGGCCTTGTGTTCAACCGGCCACGGTCGAAATGGGATCCTATTCATCGGGAGGGGTCTGGCGTACCGCAAAACGGAGGAAACAAACTTCTCTTGGACCTCCTACGGTCGAAACGGGGTACTGTTGATCGGGAGGGGTGTGGCGTACCACAAAACGGAGGAAACGGACTTGTGTTGGAGCGCAATGGTAGAAGCGGGGGACCTGTTCATCGGGAGGGCTGTGGCGTACCGCAAAACGGGACTCCACGAGATATTGTTCATCTCCACTGTCGAATGCCTCCATGGGCTACTATTCATCCACCATCGACTGCCTCCACGGGCTCCTGATCATCCACCGTCGATCTCCTCCAGCCTCCACCTGCGACTGTTCATCCACGGGCTCCTGTTCATCCAGCCTCCACCGCTCCTCCACCGGCTACTGTTCAACCAGCCCTCTCCATGGGGTCCTATTCAACCACCCCTCCACGGGCTACTATTCATCCAGCCCTCCACCGGCTACTGTTCAACAAGCCCTCCATGGGGTCCTAATCATCCAGCCCTCCACGGGGTCCTGTTCATCCACCGGCCATATCAATCGGGGTGCTGTTCATCCAGCGGCAACGGCCTCTACTACCACAAGGTCCTGTTCATCCAACCCCCACAAGGAACTGTTCATCCAAACCCCCCAACAACGCTCGCTGTTCATCCAGAGGCAACATCGATCGGCTTCAGTTAGCAGCAGTAGCGAAGGAATCACTCGGATTCAGTTAGTAGCAAGGGATTGATCGATCGCTCGGGTTCTACGTGTAGCCTACATTGCAATCGCTCGGGTTCAGTTAGAGCTCAATGCCTCACTCGGATTCAGTTAGAAGGCAATGCCTCACACACACGCATGTACGTAAGAGAGAAACGTGCATCTCTCCGCCCCCGACCACCCACCGTAACCGGGAACTCCCCCGATATTTTCCTCACCCTCGCTTCTACCACGGTTTTTTCCGTCATGCATGGCCCATTTTGCATCATTCTTTTATATCGATATTTATTGCATTATGGGCTGTTATTACACATTATGTCACAATACATATGCCTTTTCTCTCTTATTTTACAAGGTTTACATGAAGAGGGAGAATGCCGGCAGCTAGAATTCTCGGCTGGAAAATGAGCAATATTAGAGACCTATTCTGCACAACTCCCAAAGTCCTGAAACTCCACGAAAGTCAGTTTTGGAATATATATAAAATATTGGGTGAAGAAAGCACCAGAGGGGGACACCCACCGTCCACGAGGGTGGGGGCGCGCCCCCTGCCTTATGGGCCCCCTGGAAGGCCTACGGCGCCCATCTTTTGCTATATGAAGTCTTTCACCCTGGAAAAAATAAGAACAAAGCTTTCGGGACGAAGAGCCGCCGTCTCGAGGCGGAACCAATCTAGGGCTCCGGCGGAGCTGTTCTGCTGGGGAAACATCCCTCCGGGAGGGGGAAATCATCACCATCTTCATCACCATCGATCCTCTCATCGGGAGGGGGTCAAACCCTAGTTCATCTGTTGTATCCAATCTTTGTCTCAAAACCTCACATTGGTACCTGTGGGTTGCTAGTAGTGTTGATTACTCCTTGTAGTTGATGCTAGTTGGTTTATTTGGTGGAAGATCATATGTTCAGATTCTTTATGCATATTAATACCCCTCTGATTATGAACATGAATATGATTTATGAGTAGTTACATTTTTTCCTGAGGACATGGGAGAAGTCTTGCTATAAGTAGTCATGTGAATTTGGTATTTGTTTGATATTTGGATGAGATGTATGTTGTATTTCCTCTAGTGGTGTTATGTGAACGTCGACCACATGACACTTCACCATTGTTTGGGCCTAGGGGAAGGCATTGGGAAGTAATAAGTAGATGATGGGTTTCTAGAGTGACATAAGCTTAAACCCTAGTTTATGCGTTGCTTCGTAAGGTGCTGATTTGGATCCATATGTTTCATGCTATGATTAGGTTTACCTTAATATTTATTTTGTAGTTGCGGATGCTTGCAAGAGGGGTTAATCATAAGTGGGATGCAGTACCCAAGCACCGGTCCACCCACATATCAAATTATCAAAGTAACGAACGTGAGTCATATGAGCATGATGAAAACTAGCTTGACAATAATTCCCATGTGTCCTCGGGAGCGTTTTCCTTTATATAAGAGTTTGTCCAGGCTTGTCCTTTGCTATAAAAAGGATTGGGCCACCTTGCTGCACCTTGTTTACACTACCTGTTACAAATTACCTTATCACAAATCTATCTGTTACCGATAATTTCAGTGCTTGCAGAGGATACTTTACTGAAAACTACTTGTCATTTCCTTCTGCTCCTCGTTGGGTTCGACACTCTTACTTATCAAAAGGACTACGATAGATGCCCTATACTTGTGGGTCATCAAGACTCTTTTCTGGTGCCGTTGTCGGGGAGTGAAGCGCCTTTGGTAAGTGGAATTTGGTAAGGAAAAATTTATATAGTGTGTTGAAATTTACTGTCACTTGTTACTATGGAAAGTAATCCTGTGAGGGGCTTGTTTGGGGTATCTTCATCCCCACCAGTAGAGCAAAGAGTTGCTCCTCAACCTACTGGACCTACTAAAAATGTTTACTTTGAAATTCCTTTGGGTATGATAGAGAAACTGCTAGCTAATCCTTTTACAGGAGATGGAACATTACATCCCGATTTGCACCTAATCTATGTGGATGAAGTTTCTGGATTATTTAAGCTTGTAGGTATGCCCGTGGATGTTATCAAGAAGAGGGTCTTCCCTTTATCTTTGAAAGGAAATGCATTGACATGGTTTAGGCTATGCGATGATATTGGATCATGGAACTACAACCGATTGAAATTGGAATTTCATTAGAAGTTTTATCCTATGCATCTGGTTCATCGTGATCGTAAGTATATATATATAATTTTTGGCCTCATGAAGAAGAAAGTATTGCTCAAGCTTGGGGGAGGCTTTCTTTAAATAATCGCTCCATGCTCGATACTTCTTGTACTGGTTCTTTTATGATGAAGACTATTGAATTCAAATGGGATTTATTGGAGAAAATTAAACGCAACTCTGAAGATTGGGAACTTGACGAATGTAAGGAGTCAGGTATAACACCTAAGTTTGATTGTGTTAAATCTTTTATGGATATCGATGCTTTTCGTGAATTTAGCACTAAATATGGACTTGACTCTGAGATAGTAGCTTCTTTTTGTGAATCCTTTGCTAGTCATGTTGATCTCCCCAAGGAGAAGTGGTTTTAATATCATCCTCCCATTGAAGTAAACGTATTTGAACCTATTAAAGTTGAAGAAAGTACTAATACATCTCCAACGTATCTATAATTTTTGATTGTTCCATGCTATATTATATTCTGTTTTGGACATTATTGGTCTTTATTATACACTTTTATATTATTTTTGGGACTAAGCTATTAACCGGAGGCCTAGCCCGGAATTGCTGTTTTTTGCCTATTTCAGAGTTTCGCAGAAAAAGAATATCAAACAGAGTCCAAACGGAATGAAACCTTCGGGAACATGATTTTCAGAACGAACATGATCCAGAGGACTTGGACGCTACGTCAAGACATCAACCAGGAGGGCACGAGGTAGGGGGCTGCGCCTACACCCTGGGCGCGCGCTCCACCCTCGTCGGCCCCATGTTTCTCCACCGACGTACTTCTTCCTCCTAAATATACCTACGTACCCCCAAACTACCAGAGACGGAGCCAGAAACCTAGTTCCACCGCAGTAACTTTCTGTACCCGTGAGATCCCATCTTGGGGCCTTTTTCGGAGCTCCGCCGGAGGGGGCATCAATCACGGAGGGCCTCTACATCATCTCCAAGGCCTCTCCGATGAAGTGTGAGTAGTTTACCTCACACCTTCGGGTCCATAGTTATTAGCTAGATGGCTTCTTCTCTCTTTGTGGATCTCAATACAATGTTCTCCCCCTCTCTTGTGGAGATCTATTCAATGTAATCTTCTTTTGCGGTGTGTTTCTCGAGATCCGATGAATTGTGGTTTTATGATCCAGATTATCTATGAACAATATTTGAATCTCCTCTGAATTCTTTTATGTATGATTGGTTATCTTTGCAAGTCTCTTAGGATTATCAGTTTGGTTTGGCCTACTAGATTGATCTTTCTTGCAATAGGAGAAGTGCTTAGCTTTGGGTTCAATCTGGCGGTGTCCTTTCCCAGTGACAGTAGGGGCAGCAAGGCACGTATTGTATTGTTGCCATCGAGGATAAAAATATAGGGTTTATATCCTATTGCATGTGTTTATCCCTCTACATCATGTCATCTTTCTTAATGCGTTACTCTGTTCTTCATGAACTTAATACTCTAGATGCATGCTAGATAGCGGTAGATGTGTGGAGTAATAGTAGTAGATGCAGGCAGGAGTCGGTCTACTTGTCTCAGATGCGATGCCTATATACATTACCTAGATATTCTCATAACTATGCTCAATTCTATCAATTGCTCGATAGTAATTTGTTTACCCATCGCAATACTTATGCTCTCGAGAGAAGCCAGTAGTGAAACCTATGGCCCCCGGGTCTATTTTCCATCATATTAATCTTCCAACACTTTGCTATTTCTATTTCCGTTTATTTTACTTTGCATCTTTATCATAAAAATACCAAAAATATTATCTTATCATCTCTATCAGATGTCAGTCTCGTAAGTGACCGTGAAGGGATTGACAACCCCTTTATCGGGTTGGTTACAAGGTTCTTGTTTGTTTGTGTAGGTGTGTGGGACTCGCGCGTGGCCTGCTACTGGATTGATACCTTGGTTCTCAAAAGCTGAGGGAAATACTTACACCGCTTTACTACATCACCCTTTCCTCTTCAAGGGAAAACCAACGCAGTGCTCAAGAGGTAGCAAGACGGATTTCTGGCGCCATTGCCGGGGAGTCTACGCACAAGTCAAGCCATACCAAGTACCCATCACAAACTCATCTCCCTCGCATTACATTATTTTCCATTTGCCTCTCGTTTTCCTCTCCCCCACTTCACCCTTGCCATTTTTATTCCCCCGCTCTTTTCTGTTCGCCTCTTTTCCGCTTGTTTCGTCGTTATGGCTAGCTCGGTCTTCATCACTTCGTCTCCCGACTTTGAAGTCCTCCACTTCAGGCAAAGACAAGGGGAAAATTTAATAGGTGCCTGGTTTAGGATGCTCGAATCTTATCGTAGTTGCAATATAGAGTGAGATTTTAAAATCTTGCTTCACAATTTTTATGTTGGGCTAACCTTGCCCCATAGACAACTCCTCAATTTTTCGACCAAAGGTAGTTTTATTGATATTGATCCTGACTTCTCTTATGAAATTATAAAGGGGATAGTGGGAATACCCCCCCTACAAAAAGGATCGTCCCTTACCCAAGAAGAGACTCAAATTCTAGAGAAATTATGTGAATTACAAAAAATTGTTGAACCTCTTAAAAATATAGGTGGGAATATCAACCGCATGAATAATCTGATTACGCTTTACAATAAGCGGCTGGATGATTTAGATCAAAGGATCACTGAGCATAACTCCATTAACAAATTTCCAACCAAAGATGGCAATACTTGGATCTATCCTTGCTTTTATGCCTAGCTAGGGGCGTTAAACGATATCGCTTGTTGGGAGGCAACCCAATTTTATTTTAGTTTTTTGCTTTTTGCTTCTGTTTATGATTAAATAAGATGTCTAGCCTCTGGTTAGATTCATTTTTATGTTTTAATTAGTGTTTGTGCCAAGTAAAACCGTTAGGATAACCTACGATAATAGTTATTTGATTCTGCTGTAGAAAATGGAAACTTTGCGCGCACGATATTAGTTTTCATAAATCATAGCAACGTGCTTTTCAGTTGATTCGTTTTGTTGTTGATCGATAAAGAAATTATCTAGAACTTCCTAATTTGGAGGAATTTTTCACTTTCCATAAGTTTGCGTTAGTTACAGATTACTACAGACTGTTCTGTTTTTTGACAGATTCTATTTTTCGTGTGTTGTTTGCTTATTTTGATGAATCTATGGCTAGTAAAATAGTTAATAAACCATAGGGAAGTTGGAATACAGTAAGTTTAATACCAATATAACTAAATAATGAGTTCATTACAGTAACTTGAAGTGGTGTTTTGTTTTCTTTCGCTAACGGAGCTCATGAGATTTTCTGTTAAGTTTTGTGTTGTGAAGTTTTCAAGTTTTGGGTAAAAGATTTGATGGATTATGGAACAAGGAGCGGCAAGAGCCTAAGCTTGGGGATGCCCATGGCACCCCAAGATAATCTAAGGACACCAAAAAGCCAAAGCTTGTGGATGCCCCGGAAGGCATCCCCTCTTTTCGTCTACTTCCATCGATAACTTTACTTGGAGCTATATTTTTATTCACCACATGATATGTGGTTTGCTTGGAGCGTCTTGTATGATTTGATTATTTGATTTTTAGTCTACCACAATCATCCTTGATGTACACACCTTTTGAGAGATACACATGATTCGGAAATTGTTAGAATACTCTATGTGCTTCACTTATATTTTTTTTGCTATATGATTTTTGCTCTAGTGCTTCACTTATATTTTTTTAGCACGACGGTAGATTTCTTTTATAGAAACTACTGAACTCTCATGCTTCACTTATATTATTTTGAGAGTCTTGAAATAGCATGGCAACTTGCTTTAATTATAATATCATGAGAAATTTGATACTAGATAATTGTTTTGAGATATAAAGGTGGTAATATCATAGTTGTGCTAGTTGAGTAATTGTGGAATTGAAAAATACTTGTGTTGGAGTTTGTGATTCCCGTAGCATGCACGTATGGTGAACCGTTATGTAACAAAGTCGGAGCATGAGGTATTTATTGAGTGTCATCCTTTGTGTAGCGGTCGGGATCGTGCGATGGTTAACTCCTACCAACCCTTCCCCTAGGAGCATGCATAGTAGTACTTTGCTTCGAGGGCTAACAAATTTTTGCAATAAGTATATGAGTTCTTTACGACTAATGTGAGTCCATGGATTATACGCACACTTACCTGTCCGCAATTTTCTAGCCTCTTCGGTACCGTGCATTGCCCTTTCTCACCTTGAGAGTTGGTGCAAACTTCGCCGGTGCATCCAAACCCTGTGATATGATATGCTCTATCACACATAAACCTCCTTTTATACTCCTCAAAACAACCACCATACCTACCTGTTATGGCATTTCCATAGCCATTCCAAGATATATTGCCATGCAACTTTCCATCGTTTCGTTTATCATGACACGCTCCATCATTGTCATATTGCTTTGCATGATCATGTAGTTGACATTGTATTTGTGGCAAAGCAACCATTCATAATTCTTTCATACATGTCGCTCTTGATTCATTGCATATCCCGGTACACCGCCGGAGGCATTCACATAGAGTCATATTTTGTTCTAAGTATGGAGTTGTAATTCTTGAGTTGTAAGTAAATAAAAGTGTGATGATCATCATTATTAGAGCATTGTCCCAAGTGAGGAAAGGATGATTTAGACTATGATTCCCCCACAAGTCGGGATGAGACTCCGGACTAAATTAAGGAAAAAAGAGGCCATAAGAAAAAAAAGAGAAAAGTCCCAAATAAAAAAAGGGAAAAAAGAGAGAAAAAGAGAGAAGGGACAATGTTACTATCCTTTTACCACACTTGTGCTTCAAAGTAGCTCCGTGATCTTCATGATAGAGAGTCTCTCATTTTGTCGCTTTCATATACTAGTGAGAAATTTCATTATAGAACTTGGCTTGTATATTCCAATGATGGGCTTCCTCAAAATGCCTGAGGTCTTCGTGAGCAAGCAAGTTGGATGCACACCCACTTAGCTTCTTTTGTTTGAGCTTTCATACACTTATAGCTCTAGTGCATCCGTTGCATGGCAATCCCTACTCCTTGCATTAACATCAATTGATGGGCATCTCCATAGCCCATTCATTAGCCTCGTTGATGTGAGACTTTCTCCTTTTTTTGACTTCCCACATAACCCCTACCATTATACCTTGTTCCACCATAGTGCTATATCCATGGGTTGCGCTCATGTATTGCGTAAGAGTTGAAAAAGCTGAAGGGCGTTAAAAGTTATGAACCAATTGCTTGGCTAAAACCGGGGTTGTACATGATATGAATATTTTGTGTGGGGAAGATGGAGCATTGCCAGACTATATGATTTTGTAGGGATAACGTGCTTTGCCTATGTTATTTTGATAAGACATAATTGCTTGGTTAGCATGCTTGAAGTATTATTGTTTTTATGTCAACATTAAACCTTTATCTTGAATCATATTAAATCTGAACATTCATGCCACAATAAGAAGAATTACATTGAAATTATGCTAAGTAGCATTCCACATCAAAAGTTCATTTTTATCATTTACCTACCCGAGGACGAGCGGGAATTAAGCTTGGGAATGCTTGATACGTCTCCAACGTATCTATAATTTTTGATTGTTCCATGCTATATTATATTTTGTTTTGGACATTATTGGGCTTTATTATACACTTCTATATTATTTTTGGGACTAACCTATTAACCAGAGGCCCAGCCCACAATTGCTGTTTTTTTTGCCTATTTCAGAGTTTCGCAGAAAAAGAATATCAAATAGAGTCCAAACGGAATGAAACCTTGGGGAACGTGATTTTTGGAACGAACGTGATCCAAAGGACTTGGACCCTACGTCAAGACATCAACCAGGAGGGCACGAGGTAGGGGGGCCCGCCTACCCCCTTGGGCACACCCTCCACCCTCGTGGGCCCCATGTTGCTCCACCAACGTACTTCTTCCTCCTACATATACCTACATACCCCCAGACTACCAGATACGGAGCCAAAAACCTAATTCCACCGCTGCAACATTATGTACCCGTGATATCCCATCTTGGGGACTTTTCCGGAGCTCCGCCGGAGGGGGCATCGATCATGGAGGGCCTCTACATCATCTCCAAGGCCTCTCCGATGAAGTGTGAGTAGTTTACCTCACACCTCCGGGTCCATGGTTATTAGCTAGATGGCTTCTTCTCTATTTTTGGATCTCAATACAATGTTCTCCCCCTCTCTTGTGGAGATCTATTCGATGTAATCTTCTTTTTCAGTGTGTTTGTCGAGATCCGATGAATTGTGGGTTTATGGTCAAGATTATCTATGAACAATATTTGAATCTCCTCTGAATTCTTTTATGTATGATTGGTTATCTTTGCAAGTCTCTTCGAATTAGAAGTTTGGTTTGGCCTACTAGATTGGTCTTTCTTGCAATAGGAGATGTGCTTAGCTTTGGGTTCAATCTTGCGGTGTCCTTTCCCAGTGACAGTAGGGGCAGCAATGCACGTATTGTATTGTTGCCATCGACGATAAAAAGATGGGGTTTATATCATATTGCATGAGTTTATCCCTCTACATCATGTCATCTTTCTTAATGTGTTACTCTGTTCTTCATGAACTTAATACTCTAGAAGCATGCTGGATAGCGGTCGATGTGTGGAGTAATAGTAGTAGATGCAGGTAGGAGTCGGTCTACTTGTCTCAGACGTGATGCCTATATACATGATCATACCTAGATATTCTCATAACTATGCTGAATTCTATCAATTGCTCGACAGTAATTTGTTTACCCATCAGAGTACTTATGCTCTCGAGAGAAGCCACTAGTGAAACCTATGGCCCCCAGGTCTATTTTCCATCATATTATTCTTCCTACACTTTGCTATTTCTATTTCCATTTATTTTACTTTGCATCTTTATCATAAAAATACCAAAAATATTATCTTATCATCTCTATCAGATCTCACTCTCGTGAGTGACAATGAAGGGATTGACAACCCCTTTATCGTGCTGGTTGCGAGGTTCTTGTTTGTTTGTGTAGGTGTGTGGGACTCGCGCGTGGCCTCCTACTGGATTGATACCTTGGTTCTCAAAAACTGAGGGAAATACTTATGCTGCTTTACTGCATCACCCTTTTATCTTCAAGGGAAAACCAACGCAGTGCTCAAGAGGTAGCAAGGACTATCACTTATAATGTTGATCCTATTGTTCCTACCGCTTATATTGAGAAACCACCTTTCCCTGGTAGAATAAGGGATCATGCTAAAGCTTCAAATGTGGTTTGTAAGAGTAATACTAGAATACCTACACCCCCTGAGCCAATTAAAGTTGAACCAAGTATTGCTATGGTTAAAGATCTCTTGGTCGATAATATTGATGGGCATGTTATTTACTTCTGTGATGAAGCTGCTAGAATTGCTAGACCCGATACTAAAAATACACATAGACCTGTTGTAGGCTTGCCTATTATTTCTGTTAAAATAGGAGATCATCGTTATCATGGCTTATGTGATATGGGTGCTAGTGTGAGTGCAATACCTCATTCTTTATATGAAGAAATTATGCATGATATTGCACCTGCTGAGATAGAAGATATTGATGTTACTATTATGCTTGGCAATAGAGATACTATTTCACCAGTTGGGATTGTTAGAGATGTTGAAGTCTTGTGCGGGAAAGTTAAATATCCTACTGATTTTCTTGTTCTTGGTTCCCCACAAGATGACTTTTGTCCCATTATATTTGGTAGACCCTTCTTGAATATTGTTAATGGTAAGATAGATTGCAAAAAGTATGTTGTTACTATTGGTTTAGGGGATATGTCTCATGATTTTAATTTTGCTAAATTTCGTAGACCACCCCATGATAAAGAATTGCCTAGTAAAGATGAAATTATTGGTCTTGCTTCTATTGCCATTCCTCCTAACGATCCTTTAGAACAATATTTGCTAGACCATGAAAATGATATGTTTATGAATGAAAGAAGGGAAATAGATGAAGTATTCTTTAAATAGGGACCTATTTTGAAACACAATTTGCCTCCTGAAATTCTAGGGGATCCTCCTCCACCCAAGGGTGATCCCGTGTTTGAGCTTAAACCATTACCTGATACTCTTAAATATGCTTATCTTGAGGAAAAGAAGATATATCCTGTTATTATTAGTTCTAACCTTTCAGAGTAGGAAGAAGAGAAATTATTGAAAAGTCCGAAGAAGGACCATGCTGCTATTGGATATACTCTTGATGATCTTAGGGGCATTAGTCCCACTCTATGTCAGCACAAAATAAAATTGGAGGAAGACGCTAAACTGGTCATTGATCACCAATGAAGGTTAAATCCTAAGATGAAAGAAGTGGCAAGGAAAGAAATACTAAAGCTTTTGGAGGCAGGTATAATATATCCCGTTGTTGATAGTCAGTGGGTAAGTCCTGTCCATTGTGTCCCGAAAAAGGGAGGTATTACTGTTGTCCCTAATGATAAAGATGAATTGACCCCACAAAGAATTGTTACAGGTTATAAAATGGTAATTGACTTCCGCAAACTAAATAAAGCTACTAAAAAGGATGATTGCCCTTTACCTTTTATTGATCAAATTCTAGAAAGATTATCCAAACATACACATTTTTGCTTTCTAGACGGTTATTCTGGTTTCTCTCAAATACATGTGTCAAAATAGGATCAAGAAAAGACCACTTTTGCTTGCCCTTTCCGTACCTTTGCTTATAGACATGTGCCTTTTGATTTATGGAATGCACCTGCTACCTTTCAAAGATGTATGACTGCTATATTCTATGACTTTTGTGAAAAGATTGTTCAGCTTTTCATGGATGATTTTTCTGTATATGGAACTTCTTTTGATGATTGCTTAAGCAACCTTGATCGAGTTTTGCAAAGATGTGAAGAAACTAATCTTGTCTTGAATTGGGAGAAGTGACACTTTATGGTTAATGAAGGTATTGTCTTGGGGCATAAAATCTCTGAAAGAGGTATTGAAGTTGATAAAGCTAAAGTTGATGCTATTGAAAATATGCTGTGTCCTAAGGACATTAAAGGTATAATAAGTTTCCTTGGTCATGCAGGTTTTTATAGGAAGTTCATTAAAGACTTCTCAAAAATTTCTAGGCCTCTGACTAATCGTTTACAAAAAGATGTTCCTTTTGTCTTTGATGATGATTGTGTAGAAGCATTTGAAATACTTAAGAAAGCCTTGATTTTTGCACCTATTGTTCAGCCTCCTGATTGGAATTTACCCTTTGAAATGATGTGTGATGCTAGTGATTATGCTGTAGGTGCTATTCTAGGACAAAGAGTTGATAAGAAATTAAATGTTATCCAATATGCTAGTAAAACTCTAGACAGTGCCCAAAGAAATTATGCTACTACCGAAAAAGAATTTTTAGCAGTTGTATTTGCTTGTGATAAATTCAGACCTTACATTGTTGATTCTAAAGTAACTGTTCACACCGATCATGCTGCTATTAAATATCTTACGGAAAAGAAAGATGCTAAACCTAGATTTATTAGATGGGTTCTCTTGCTACAAGAATTTGATTTGCATATTATAGATAGAAAGGGAGCTGAGAACCCCGTTGCAGACAACTTGTCTAGGTTAGAGAATGTCCTTGATGACCCACTACCAATTGATGATAGCTTTCCTGATGAACAATTAGCTGTCATAAATGCTTCTCGTACTGCTCCATGGTATGCTAATTACATTGTTGCTAAATTTATACCACCTAGCTTCACATACCAGCAAAAGAAAAGATTTTTCTATGATTTAAGACATTACTTCTGGGATGACCCACACCTTTATAAAGGAGTAGATGGTGTTATTAGACGTTGTGTACCTGAGCATGAACAGGAAAAGATCCTGTGCAGGTGTCACTCCGAGGCTTATGGAGGACACCACGCTGGAGATAGAACTGCAAATAAGGTATTGCAATCCGGTTTTTATTGGCCTACTCTTTTCAAGGACGCCCGTAAGTTTGTCATGTCTTGTGATGAATGTCAAAGAATTGGTAATATTAGTAGACGTCAAGAAATGCCTATGAACTATTCACTTGTTATTGAACCATTTGATGTTTGGGCCTTTGATTATATGGGACCGTTTCCTTCCTCTAATGGGTATACACATATTTTAGTTGCTGTGGATTACGTTACTAAGTGGGTAGAAGATATTCCAACTAGTAGTGTTGATCATAACACCTCTATTAAGATGCGTAAAGAAGTTGTTTTTCCAAGGTTTGGAGTCCCTAGATACTTAATGACTGATGGTGGTTCACATTTTATTCATGGTGCTTTTCGTAAGATGCTTTCTAAGTATGACGTTAATCATATAATTGCATCTTCGTACCACCCACCGTCTAGTGGTCAAGTAGAACTGAATAATAGAGAGATTAAATTAATTTTGCAAAAGACTGTTAATAGATCTAGAAAGAATTGGTCCAAGAAACTTGATGATGCATTATGGGCCTATAGAACTAGATATAAAAATCCTATGGGTATGTCTCTGTATAAAATGGTTTGTGGAAAAGCATGTCACTTACCTCTCAAATTAGAACATAAGGTATATTGGGCCATTAAAGAGCTCAATTATGATTTCAAACTTGCCGGTGAGAAGAGACTATTTGACATTACCTCACTTGATGAGTGGAGAACCCAAGCCTATGAGAATGCCAAACTGTTTAAAGAAAAAGTTAAAAGATGGCATGACAAAAGGATACAAAAGTGTGAGTTTAATGTAGGTGATTATGTTTTGTTATACAACTCTCTGTTAAGATTTTTTGCAGGAAAACTCCTCTCTAAATGGGAAGGTCCTTGTGTTATCAAGGAGTTCTATCATTCCGGTGCCATAAAAATCAACAACTTCGAAGGCACAAATCCGAAGGTGGTGAACGGTCAAAGAATCAAACATTATATCTCAGGCAATCCCATAAATGCTGAAACCAATGTTATTGATACCGTAACCCCGGAGGAATACACAAGGGACACTTTCTAGAATGTTTCAGACCCCGAAAAGGAATATGTATGTGGTATAGTAAGTAAACCGGCTCCAAAACAGTTCTAATAGCAATTTTTCTCCGTTTTGGAATATCTAAGAAAATAGGAAAAATAAGAAGTAGTCCATGAAGGACACGAGGCGTCCACGAGGGTGGAGCGTGCGCCCTACCCCCTGGGCGCGCCCCCTGCCTCGTGGGCACCTCGTGTGCTCTCCGGACTCCATTTTCTTGCAAGATACTTATTTTGGTTGGTAAAAATTCATTATATAATCTCCCGAAGGTTTTGACCACTATACCATGACACGATCCTCTATTTTTGTTTTGAGTTGTTCCTGTAGCAGATTTAGAGCAAGATGTCATCTCAAGACTCCGACGGGGAGAGCTATGTCTCACATCTCATTGCTGACCCAAAGACCTATGGGGACCTATCTCCTTATGGTCGAACTACGGATGATGAGGAGGATGCTCATTTGATGAGGATCGATGATTCAAGTTCAGAGGAGGAGGATGTTCCTCTACCTCAACCTGGGGATATGCACGTGAAGTTCAAGAAGTCTAGTCTACCTAAGAGGGCTAACCGGTCTAATAACCGATCAATTCCTTCTCGTTTTCGGCAGAAAAGCAAAGGATGTTTATGCGACAAAATCTTGAAGCTGGAGTTGGAGGTCGATGATTTAAAGGAGGAAATTTCTCTTCTCAACTACAATATGAAAAATATGAAGGCACAATTGTCATCACCACCACCATCTTTGTCACCACCAAAGGAGAACAGAGTATCGGGTATGGGCACTCCCCTTGGCAATTGCCAAGCTTGGGGGAGGTGCCCCGATATCGTATCACCATCACACTTTTATCTTTACCATTTTTCTTAGTTTGATCCTTTTGGTTATATCTTTATCTAGTAGAATAAAGTTTATTATGATCTAGCTTTGAGTTTTGTGTTGATCCTTATCTATGTAATCGAGTCCGTGAGCTATATATAATAAAGATTAGTCTTGAGTCAAGGGCTTGGTTATCTTGCTATAATCCTGAGGGAATAGTAAAAGGAAAGAATAGAAAGAAATAAAAAGATCATATTGATCTGATGGAGAGTAATGACTTCACATATAAAGAGTATGATGAATCAAAGTTGTTGAGAGTTGACAAACATAGTTTTGGTCATCGTTACAATTAATAGGAAGTAATAAAGAAAGAGAGGTTTTCACATATAAATATACTATCTTGGACATCTTTTATGATTGTGAGCACTCATTAAAATATGACGTGCTAAAAGGTTGACGTTGGACAAGGAAGACAGCGTAATGGGTTATGTTTTCTTATATAAAAAATAAAGTATATTGTCATGGATCATCCAACATGTTGAGCTTCCCT